>NW_027212134.1:0-56430 GCF_036971445.1 Narcine bancroftii | reverse complement strand
AAATAATTTCCTAAGAAGTTGGAAAAATGGCAGCTAAGTTATAAAATAATCCCAAAGAAGCAAAATGATATTGATGTGGCAATCTTTTGCAGTGATTTTGATTGTGGAATGAATTTATTCATGGGCACAGAGGCCTGCAAGCTCACACCGAGACACAAGAGCAACTTGTCCGTGAACTACTCTTTGCAGACGATGCCGCTTTAGTTGCCCATTCAGAGCCAGCTCTTCAGCGCTTGACGTCCTGTTTTGCGGAAACTGCCAAAATGTTTGGCCTGGAAGTCAGTCTGAAGAAGACTGAGGTCCTCCGTCAGCCAGCTCCCCACCATGACTACCAGACCCCCCCCCCACCACATCTCCATCGGGCACACAGAACTCAAAACGGTCAACCAGTTTACCTATCTCGGCTGCACCATTTCATCGGATGCAAGGATCGACAACGAGATAGACAACAGACTCGCCAAGGCAAATAGCGCCTTTGGAAGACTGCACAAAAAAGTCTGGAAAAACAACCTACTGAAAAACCTCACAAAGATTAGCGTATACAGAGCCGTTGTCATAATCAGGTTGAGTCTGTACCTAACATCGAAGTACTCGAGATGGCAGAGGCCGACAGCATCGAATCCACGCTGCTGAAGATCCAACTGCGCTGGGCAGGTCACGTCTCCAGAATGGAGGTCCATCGCCTTCCCAAGATCGTGTTCTATGGCGAGCTCTCCACTGGCCACCGTGACAACTGCCTAAAGAAATCTCTTGGTGCCTGCCCCATTGACCACCGCCAGTGGGCTGATCTCACCTCCAACCGTGTATCTTCGCGCCTCACAGTTCGGTGGGCAGCAACCTCCTTTGAAGAAGACTGCAGAGCCCACCTCACTGACAAAAGACAAAGGAGGAAAAACCCAACACCCAACCCACCAATTTACCCTGCAAACACTGCAACCGTGTCTGCCTGTCCCGCATTGGACTTGTCAGCCACAAACGAGCCTGCAGCTGACGTGGACATTTACCCCTCCAGAAATCTTCATCCGCGAAGCCAAGCCAAAGAAGAAACATTTGATTTTTTTTTACATAAACAAGGCAGATTATGCCTTGGTTTAATGAAGCATCCCTAAGACATCACCTTTAATGATGTAGCATTTCATCAGTTTTGAACTGGTATTTAAAACTGTCAAATTTCTAAAAGCTTAACTAAGCAAAGGCTGACATACAGGGCAGCTTCAATGTCATTATGGAAAGAGAGAAATCAGGGCCAAGGATTGAGGTTTTTGATTGGGGAAAAGCTAGATTTGAGGAGATGCGAAAGGACTTGCAGGGTGTGCATTGGGACAATTTGTTTTATGGGCAGATGTAGTAGAGAGATGGAAGTCTTTTAAAGATCAGATTTTGAGAGTGCAAAAGCTTTATGTTCCTGTTAGGTTAAAAGGAGGGGCAAAAGGTTGGAGAGAGCCGTGGTTTTCAAGGAATATTGGAAACTTGGTTCGAAGAAAAAGGGAGGCGTACATCAGATATAAGAAGCATGGAGTTAAGGAGATGTTTGAAAGATACATTGAATGTAAGAGGAATCTTAAGAGAGGAATTAGGAAAGCTAAAAGAAGGTACGAAAAAACTATGGCAAGCAGGGTGAAAACTAATCCAAAAGAGTTCTACAAATATGTTAATGGTAAGAGGAAAGCTAGAGACAAAATTGGTCCCTTAGAAAATCAGAGTGGAAAACTGTGTGTGGAGTCTATGTCAAGACATTAAGGGAGGAAGTAAACTCTGGTTGAATCATATAATGTTTCATCTGTATACAATTAATGCTTTTGGAAAACAGATGATTATATGGGAGAATTACCGCTTATTTTACTTTTTTTTCCTTTTCCTTTGGGGGGGGGGGGGTCTTTCTCTTCCTTTTTCTCTTTTCTGTTTCCTACTTTTCTTTTAAAGATTGGCACAGAGTGTAATGATGTATTTATAAATAATAGTGCAGAATTTGATAACTGTGATAATGTGTTGATTCTTCCTTCTTTGTATATCATCACGTTGTTCAGTTTTGGTATTTTACTGTAAATATCTGTGATGTTTCTTTGATTTTGTTTGTTTTGTAACTTCATGTTAATAAAGGGGGGGAAAATGATGACCTGCCTCAGTCTTCTCAACTTTAATAATCCAGTCTCTTTTTGCATTAGTCCTGACATCTCACGAATTAATCTGGTGAACATCCACTACTAACCCACCATCTCAAGAACCTCCACCCTTAAATAAGGGGATCAAACCTCCTAATTTGGTCTTGTCAACGTCCTATACAATTACTCAGTTACTGGTGCTTGAAGGCTTCTTAACCACCTGCTGCGCCTGCAATTTACGCTCATCATTTGATGAACAAATACAAATCTCTTGTTATTCAGAAAATAATCCTGTATTTACAACCATAAAGGATAAACCTGACACATTATAATGCACTTTGAAGTCTCTTTGCATTCACCTACGGCTCCTAGAACGCTTCCACCAGCGTTGTCTCCGCTCCATCCTCAACATCCATTGGAGCGCTTTCATCTCTAACGTCGAAATACTCGAGATGGCAGAGGTCGACAGCATCGATTCCACGCTGCTGAAGATCCAGCTGCGCTGGGTGGGTCACGTCTCCAGAATGGAGGACCATCGCCTTCCCAAGATCGTGTTATATGGCAAGCTCTCCACTGGCCAACGTGACAGAGGTGCACCAAAGAAGAGGTACAAGGACTGCCTAAAGAAATCTCTTGGTGCCTGCCCCATTGACCACCGCCAGTGGGCTGATCTCACCTCCAACCGTGTATCTTCGCGCCTCACAGTTCGGTGGGCAGCAACCTCCTTTGAAGAAGACTGCAGAGCCCACCTCACTGACAAAAGACAAAGGAGGAAAAACCCAACACCCAACCCACCAATTTACCCTGCAAACACTGCAACCGTGTCTGCCTGTCCCGCATTGGACTTGTCAGCCACAAACGAGCCTGCAGCTGACGTGGACATTTACCCCTCCAGAAATCTTCATCCGCGAAGCCAAGCCAAAGAAGAAACATTTGATTTTTTTTTACATATACAAGGCAGATTATGCCTTGGTTTAATGAAGCATCCCTAAGACATCACCTTTAATGATGTAGCATTTCATCAGTTTTGAACTGGTATTTAAAACTGTCAAATTTCTAAAAGCTTAACTAAGCAAAGGCTGACATACAGGGCAGTGGCTCTCAACTTTTTTCTTTCCAGTTACACACCACTTTAAGTATTCCCTATGCTATAGGTGCTTTGTGATTAGTAAGGGATTGCTTAAGGTGGTACGTGGATGGAAAGAAAAACTTTGAAAACCACTGTTTTAATTGTCCCTCATTGACTCGTTATGTGCATGGTTTCATAGCTCCAAAGGAAATGGGCCAATGACAAATTTTTCTCAAGCAAAATATTCCAGTAGCAATTGGGTCTAGAGCAGTGGTTCTCAACCTTCCCTTCCCACTCACATCCCACCTTAAGCAATCCCTTACTAATCACAGAGCACCGATGGCATCGGGATTACTTAAAGTGGGATGTGAGTGGAAAGAAAAAGGTTGAGAAGCACTGGGTTAAAAGGTGAGAAGCCACATGAACTAATGCAGGGCATGATTTGAGTGAAATAATGGAGGAGTAATTGACTGGCGTCGGTTCCACTTAAGGACAGGATCCCAGAGGTATCAAACTATAGAACATTTTCAACTTGTTTTTATGCAGCTGTCCAATTATATTACTAAATTCAAACAAAGGAACAATGAAACCAAAAGGGAAACAACACAATTCATGCAAGACTGAGAAGCAAAAGGGCAATGTGAGACCATGCCTGCCAAATATTCAAAAAAGGAAAAATGTTTTAATAACGTACTTACGAGGCGCCCACTCTCAGAGGTTGGCCCTCAATAAAAACACTGACACTGAGCCTCTTGTTTTTAAAAGTTGTGGTCATTCTTGGATTATTCTTGTGCCAGTCATTCTTTTAATTGTTAAATACTAAAACACTACCATCAATAAATGTGAAAATAAAATAAAAAGCCTTACTGTCAAGAACAAATACAGCTGGAGCAGAGACTGTTGGTTATTTTGCAAGCCTTGAGGAATCATGACCACATTACAGCAAGTAGCAGAAACAGAAATAAAAACTGCAGTGTTTACTGGAATTGAATGACATAAAATACTTCTGCCCTTTGCTTTCTTCCCACAAATCAAACTATTTCAAATCCTAGGACGTGTTATCTTGGGGGATAACACAGCATGCTACTAAGCAAGACTTAGACTTGGATATGGGGAGAAGGCAGGTAGGTGGAGTTAGGTCATCAATTAGATCAGCCATGATCGTATTGAATGGCAGAGCAGGCTCGATGGGCCATTTTTGGCCTACTCCTGTGCCTACTTCCTATGTTCCTAAGACTTGTTGTCATTTTGGATTTCAATCTTTCTAACTCTAGGATAAGAATCACAACCATCTGGTTGAAGATGTTAAGAATCTCGAAGTGTGTGACTATGGGACTGAAAAAAAACAACCAATCTTTGGGATCCACTGACATTCAAATTATCTGCTCCAATATACCACCGTACAAGTGTTTCCTGTACCATCCCCAGTGGTCAGAAGTTAAATTGATACAATTAAAAGGTGAAATTGGTGATTATCAATACCTACATTCCTTTTACCCCCTCAAAAATCTACTGAGAATCACTATTTCCTATTAAGACCGTGACATTATTGCCAATTATCCTGAATTTCCCATTTTCCAACATCAAAATTCCCTGCGCTAGTTCTGGTTCAACTGGAAGTATTCTTGTCTGAGTCAGAAGACTGTGAGTTGAAGTCACTCCATCATTTTGAGCTCCAAAATCTAGGCCAATGTAGTGCTAAAGAAGATAGAGATGTTATCTTCCAGCTGACACATCAAACTTCAACTAGCCTGGTTCCTCAGATGTATTCCATGAGGCAACTGGGAGGTTATCGATTGGGAGCCCAACCAACATTTATCTCGCAATTAACATTGCAACAAACCAATCTGGTCAACATCTGTTCATGCAAGATTACTGTTACCAACTAGCTATTAAGAGTTTCCTTTACATGGGTGAATAAACTTAAAAAGTGTTTGGAATTTCCAGTGTTCTTGATATAAAATAAAAGTATGTTCGTTTTATTCAATATGTGCTTTTTAATATCATAATTTATTATATTTAGCCATGCTGAAATCCATATGTACAACATCTGCAACCTTTTTGGTTGCATCTTTAAAAAAACTCAATCATATTTGTGTGACATAGCCTCTAACTTCCAAAACTGTGCCGACTATCCTTCATCGGCCCTTTGTCCATTCAAGTGCATGTAATTTTCTCCCTTAGAATACTCTCTGGTAACTTACTGACCACAGGTGTTAGACTCACTGGCATCTCCCTGCAGCCCTCTTGAACAGAGGCAGGTTTGCCATCCTTTATTCTTCCGGTACCCCCTTAATGATGATCATAAATCTCAGCCAGGGCATCCACAAATTCCTCTCTTGCTTCCCTCAGTGTCCTTGGATATATCTAATCAGGCCCAGGAGATATGTCTACCTGTCTATCTTAATATATGAGGATTAGATAGTAATAAGTTACAGATGGTCTAAAAGTGGGCTCCAGTTGACCTTATAGTCATGAGTTATAAATTAGACTAGGTAATAAGTGGGACAAACCTTGATTCATCTTGAGTCATACAGGCACACACCGGGGCAGCCACAATTTCCTCTAGCTTCCCACAGGCCCTTCAGCCCACCAAGACCTTGCTGGCCATCAAGCAGCCTTTTGCACTGATACTGCATTAATTCTGGTCTATTGCATACTGTTAGGTCTGCTTTGTTCATGAATGAGTGAGACAAACACCAGACTGAGTCGAAATCAGGGTTCTTTGTTCTTTATTACCGGATTGTAACACTTGCAACTAACCATGTTAGTCGGAGAATGCATTCTGCCGTTATCAGCAAAATGGTGATTTTTTATACCCTTGGATACGTGCTTAGAACATCATCATATCATTACTTGTCCAATGACTAAAACTGTTGCTATCCTTTCCCTGCTAGCTTCCTGCCTCTCAATCCATCAATGTCTCTCTTATCTTGTAAGTACAAGGATGCATTCACATCTTGTTACAGCCCTGTACAGGGTAACTCCTTACACATTCCCATCTCATGATGTTTTACCTTACAATACCCAGCTTCCCATGAGAGTGCCCAAGTGCCACGTTTCACAAATACAGTCCTCCCAATCTGAGAAATTAATTTCCCAAATAAACAATATAGTAGTGATTTTCAAAACTAATACTAAATTATAACAAAACAATATACGCTCGAGGAGCAGGGCCTAACAATCTGTATGTTTTGCCAAAATGTTCAGATTTTATGCCAAAAGGAGGATACATGATGAATTTTGGGAAAATATTCCAAATCATATATGAGGGAAATGAATAAATGTGTTGGCCTAGGGGAATTTATGAAGTTAAGACTGTGAAGGCTTCTAACCTAGGGCAACTAATGTAAAAGGTTAGTAAGTAGGTGAAGCAAGAAATTAAGGAAGGAAATTGGCCTGTATAATTGGGGGCTGGAATTTAAAAATACAGAAGTATTTTGCAATTTTCTAGCGCTTTAATGAAACTGCACCTACAAATTTGGTCCCTCATTTAAGACAGGATAGCACTTTCAGATTCAGTCCAGAGGATATGCTGTCCTATCATGAACAGATAAGAAGCCAGATCTCTATTTGCTGGAGGTTAGAAGAATGAAAAGTAATCTTATTGATGTAAGATGCTAAGACTGGCTAGATGCTGAAATGTTTCCACCTGTGGGCGAGTACAAATAATGGGATGAGGGGTCAAATATTTAATGCCGAAGTGTGCAGGAACCTCTAGTATTCTCTACTATACAAAGTTGTCAATGCTGAGTTATTGGAGATATGAAGAGGAGAAATTTTGTTCTGAAAGACTGGGGGATTGAGGGCAATGTGGAATTGGCACAAACCAGGTATTAAAACCTGGAAGAGATATTATAATAAATGGCAGGGAACCTTTAAAGGACTGGGTGGCCTGCCTACTCCAGTTCCTATTATCTTGTGTGTTCTAGTGTTTTCCTTTTCTCAAGTTTGAAGAGTTGGTGACAAGCCTCAAAGTAATAGGATAGCCCTTGGAAACACATAAGTTAGAATTGGACACATGGGGGTTACTCCTTATGGGAATGTCTCTAAATGTACCACTTGTAATTCCACTGGAAGTTTTCGTGAACTATATTTGGACTCGTGACCGATTCATCGTCTTTGGATAACTGATGTGGGGTATGGCCAACATTGCAAGTAATAGCAGGTTCAGCAGTATGAACCTTGTAAATTTCCAGCATTCAACCTGGCTGGGAATAGCAGCAAATTGCTATTATATTGCTCAGCCTTAGACAAAGTTCCACAGATTTGCTGTTCTTTGGCTAATGATATTTCTCAACATTTCAGTCCTCAACAGCTTTGGTTAACAATAGTTCTGAACTCCACTCTCCCCACCCCCCCACCCCCCACTATTGTAAGCATATTACCAGCACACAGTACAGTGGTTTTCAAACTATCTCTTTCCATTCTCGTACCACCTTAACTAATCCCTATGCCATAGGTGCTCTGTGATTAGTAAGGGATTACTTAGGGAGGTATGTGAGTGGAAAGAAAAAGTTTGAAACCATTGCTTTAGTCGTATCTAATAGACTCGTTATGTGCATGGTTTCATAACTCCAAAGGAATGGGCCAATGGCAATTTTTCTCAAGCAAAATATTCCAGTAACAATTGGGTCTAGAGCAGTGATTTTCAACCTTCCCTTCCCATACACATACCACCTTAAGCAATCCCTTACTAATCACAGAGCACCCTTGGGATAGGGATTACTTAAGGTGGCATGTGAGCGGGAAGAAAAAGTTTGAAAACCACTGTTCTAGTATGTCTAGTTCCATCAGAATTTTATTAGTTTCAATGATGACCCGGAGGCACATGATGTCAGAGTGAGAGGACGTGTTGCAGGCAGCTCTGAGATAAGTTGAGCATTTTTACCAAAAAAAGGCAGCCTTTTTGTCTTTTAAAATTTCTGGTATTAATTAGTTAAGACTACTACTTACTAAGATGGTTGGTAGGAAGAAAACAAATGCTCCTGGTGCCAGGTCAAAGATACTTGGGCCAACCCTGCTTTGGAGCCCAGGGTCAGTCTGGGGAAGAGGAGAGGGCAGAGGATCGACCCACCCCCGAAGAAGGGGCTGGGAATGGCGTATTGCCCTCCTCTCTCTCAGGACCATGGGAAACACTCCTGTGAAGCAGCTGGTAGAGCCAAAAGGGGCCAAGGTGCAGGCTGTAGGGTTGGCTGTAAAACATGGCACTGAATTCTTAGAGCAGGAAGAACAAGGACTGTTTCATAATGAGTTCTCTGAGGAGGATGAAGAGAGTGGAATAGGAGCAACAGGAATCAGAGAGAGAAGAAGAGATACCAGGAAAGGGAAGGTACAGTCCCAGGATATACGTGAAATGACGTGGTCAAGGTGATAATGGAAAGTAACAAACAGATAAACACTAAGCTAAGTAAACAAGAATATTCAAGAAGAAATGAACATATTCCAAAATGCTTTGCTGGAAGTGACCCAACGTTTAACCAACACAGAGGATAAGGTGGAGGAGTTGGATAAAAGATTTTTAAAAACTGAGGTTGGGGGTTAAATCCTGGGAGAAAGAGAGAGAACGGATGTGGCAGAAGCTGGATGTGCTGGAGAATTTTAGTCATCATAACAATGTTAAAATTGTTGGTCTTGAGGGACAAGATATTAGGTCATATTTGGAGGAATGGATTCCAGAGAAATCTGGGGGAGGATAATTTCCCCAGTAAATTATTAATAGAGCATGACCATCGGACACTAGGGGCCCTGGTTTGAAAACCACCCTTTAGATAAATTTTTGAGATATCCTGATAGAGAACGTCCTAAGATTAGCGGTGCAAGGAGCTAGGAAAGGAGAGGCCCATTCACAGTGGACAGTCATAAAATATTTTTTTTACCCCGATTTTAGCGCTGCCCTTTTAGAAATGAGGAAATAATTTAACCTGGTTAAAGTTGACTTAAGAACAAAGGGATATGATTTTGTGCTGAGATACCCAGCAAATCTAAAAGTAATTTTGCCAGAAGGTCAAAAAGAAATTCTTTACAGATTTGGCAAAGGTCACAGAATTTGAAAATAACTTACCGATACAAATTAATGGACAAATAAATTAGGGATCTAATGCATAATTGGAACATATTTTGAAATATTAGAAAGTTCTTGTAAATATTTTGTCAATAAAGATTAAGGACTAATTAAAAAATTATAGTTTGAAATACCTAAGGCTGTTATGATGAATTATATATAGTGTGATTGTTAGTGTCTTTTTCTTATTGTTGGCTGTCTTTTTAGGTAAATAATTATTTACAGTTAATTAAGATTCATTTTTTGCTCAGTTTGCTGTGGTATCATGAAAATGGGACACTTTGTTCCACCTGCATACTGCATTTTCCTACCTTCTTTACATTTTCTTCAGGGTTCTTTTTAATATCTATATAACCAACTATTTTCCACTCTTTACTAGTGATTGTACTTAAGATAGTCTTGAGGGATTGTGGGCATGGAGAGTTATGGGTGGAGACAGGAGGGGGGGGGGAATTCAATAACACTACAATGAACTGTGAGGTATGAATAAAGCAATTAAATATATTAGCTTTAATGTTAATGGTCATAATGGATATATTAAAAGGATGAAAAATCAAGAAGTTAGGTGCTGACCTGGCTTTCCTACAGGAGTCCCATTTAACAGAACCTGAACATTTGAAATTAAAGAGAGAGTGGGATGGACAAATCATTGCATCCTCTTTTAATTCAAAAGCAAGGGGAGCAGCAATATTAGTAGGGAATGCTAACACAGAGTCTCCCATTTGGACTGTAAGATGTGACTACAGATCCAGCAGGTAGGTACATTCTGATGCACCGTCAGATATATTCGGAACCCTGGACCCTGATAAACTTGTATGTAGATGAGGATGCATTAATTAGAGGCAACTTTTTAAGATTGGCTTACTCTCATTAAAATATTCTGGTGGGCGGAGTCTTTAACTGTTGTTTGGATCCAGTTCTAGATAGATCAGGGGTTAATGGGAGAGCTGAATTTAATGGTCAGAGAAGATAGCAGAAAGATTTATATATAAATGGAATTCTAAATTTACTATTTGGTGCTAAGGAAGCCCCCTTACTAAAACATTATTACAATCTGGAATAAACTCAATGGTCAAATTGGTGTTAGGGGAGGCCTCTCACCCCAAATACCCCTAGCTCAAAATAAATGAATTTCGAGAACAATTGATAATAAAATTCTAGAAACCTGGTCTTAGAGTGGAATCAAAGATTGTTTTGAGCAGGGACAACTTATGACATTTGTACAAATCAGGAATACTAAGTTTTAAATACAGTTAGATCTTCAGTTGAGATCTTATTTAAGGGATAAATTAGGTCCAGCACTGACCTTACTGAAATAGACTCTGGTTTGAAAGGGGATCACAAAAAAAATTATCTCAAAAATGTATTTCTTACTTTAGGTGGAAGCCCCTAAACAAGGGCTCGATAAGTCAAGAGAGAGATGGGAATCAGATTTGGGTCTAGAAATTGATCCATTTTGCTGGTCTGACCTGTGTCGGGACAACATGAGCAATACAATTAATGTAAGGTATAGGCTGGTGCAATATAATTTTCTGTATAAGATGTACCCTACTCTGCAAAAATTAAAACCTGAATTATCCAAATGATGCTTTCGATGAGGTCAAGATAGAGGGATCTTTTTGCATTTTGCATTGAACCTGGTCATGCCTTAAGATTTGGGGAATCTCCTGGAACAAATTACTGGAATTCGATACCCTCGAGTGCCAGAATTGTTTTTATTAGGGAAGTTAGCAGATACAAGACCTAAAATAGAAATAGAATGAGGTGGAGGATTAACACGTGGCTGAAGGGGTGGAGTAAGGGGCAGGGTTTTAAGTTTCTGGATAACTGGGACCTTTTTTGGGGGAGATGTGACCTGCACAGTAAGGACGGGTTACACTTAAATCCCAGGGGGACCAGAATCCTGGCAGAGGTATTTGCTAGGGCTACTCAGGATCCTTTAAATTAGAATGGTTGGGGGGAGGGAACAAAATAGTACAGAGCAGTAAGGAGAAGGTTAGAATGCAAACAAAGAAAGTTTGTAGTAAGTATTTGAATATGGATGGGCAGGTGATAGAGAAGGGAAATGCTCTGGAAGAAGATGAAGGGCAATTGGCAGGAAAAGTAAATAATGTTGTTCTTAAAGATGAGGGAAAACAGGGATTAAAAATTGGGAAATCCCTGAAATTCATATATTTTAATGCCAGGAGTATTGTAAAAAAGGTGGATGAGCTGAAGGTGTGGATTGATACTTGGAAGTATGATGTGGTAGCGATTAGTGAGACATGGTTGCAGGAGGGATGTGATTGGCTACTGAATATCCCTGGGTTTCGTTGTTTTAGGTGTGATAGAGTCGGAGGGGCAAGAGGAGGTGGGGTTGCATTGCTTGTCAGGGAAAATATTACAGCGGTGCCTAGGAAGGATAGATTAGAGGGCACATCCACGGAGGCTATTTGGGTGGAACTGAGGAGTAGGAAAGGAGAGGTTACACTTGTAGGGGTGTATTATAGACCACCCGGAGGGGACCGAGACCTAGAGGAGCAAATCTGTAGGGAGATAGTAGATATTTGTGATAAGCACAGGGTTGTAATTATGGGAGATTTTAATTTTCCACATATAGATTGGGAAACACATTCTGTGAAAGGAATGGATGGGTTAGAGTTTGTGAAATGTGTGCAAGATAGTTTTTTACAACAATATGTAGAGGTGCCGACCAGAGAAGGAGCAGTATTAGATCTACTGTTGGCAAATGGGATGGGTCAAGTGACGGAGGTTAGTGTTGGCGAGCACTTCGGGTCCAGTGATCATAATGCCATCAGCTTCAATGTCATTATGGAAAGAGAGAAATCAGGGCCAAGGATTGAGGTTTTTGATTGGGGAAAAGCTAGATTTGAGGAGATGCAAAAGGACTTGCAGGGTGTGCATTGGGACAATTTGTTTTATGGGCAGATGTAGTAGAGAGATGGAAGTCTTTTAAAGATCAGATTTTGAGAGTGCAAAAGCTTTATGTTCCTGTTAGGTTAAAAGGAGGGGCAAAAGGTTGGAGAGAGCCGTGGTTTTCAAGGAATATTGGAAACTTGGTTCGAAGAAAAAGGGAGGCGTACATTAGATATAAGAAGCATGGAGTTAAGGAGATGTTTGAAAGATACATTGAATGTAAGAGGAATCTTAAGAGAGGAATTAGGAAAGCTAAAAGAAGGTACGAGAAAACTATGGCAAGCAGGGTGAAAACTAATCCAAAAGAGTTCTACAAATATGTTAATGGTAAGAGGAAAGCTAGAGACAAAATTGGTCCCTTAGAAAATCAGAGTGGAAAACTGTGCGTGGAGCCTAGAGAAATGGGGGAGATATTGAACAGTTTCTTTTCTTCGGTATTCACTAAGGAGAAGGATATTGGGAGGTGTGGGATAAAAAAAGCAAATTGGGTAAATATGGGGAATATAGAGATTACAAAAGGTGTAGTTTTAAGGCTTTTGAAGAATATAAAGGTGGATAAGTCTCCGGGACCAGACGGGATCTTCCCCAGGACATTGAGAGAAGTGAAGGAGGAAATAGCAGAGGCTCTGGCGGTAATTTTCCAAATGTCATTAGATATGGGGATAGTGCCGGAGGATTGGCGCATTGCGCATGTGGTTCCGTTATTTAAAAAGGGTTCAAGGAGGAAGCCTGGCAACTATCGGCCTGTAAGTTTGACGTCTGTGGTAGGTAAATTAATGGAGAAAATTCTTAGAGATAGTACTTATAAACATCTGGATAGACAGGGTCTGATCAGGAGCACTCAACATGGATTTGTGGGAGGAAGGTCATGTTTGACCAATCTGATTGAATTTTTTGAAGAGGTGACTAGGAATGTGGATGAGGGTAGCGCAGTGGATGTTGTCTATATGGACTTCAGTAAGGCCTTCGATAAGGTACCACATGGAAGGTTAGTTAGGAAGGTGCAGTCTTTAGGTATAAATTTTGAGATAGTCAAATGGATTGAACATTGGCTGAAAGGGAGAGGCCAGAGAGTGGTAGTGGATAATTCTCTGTCAGGTTGGAGGCCGGTGACCAGTGGTGTGCCTCAAGGATCTGTATTGGGCCCATTGTTGTTCGTTATATACATTAATGATCTAGATGATGGGGTGGTGAATTGGATTAGTAAATATGCAGACGATACTAAGATAGGTGGAATAGTGGATAATGAAGAAGGTTTTCAAGGATTGCAGAGGGATTTGGGCTGCTTAGAAAAGTGGGCTGAAAAATGGCAGATGGAATTTAATGCTGATAAGTGTGAGGTGCTTCATTTTGGTAAGAAGAATCAGAATAGGACATATGTGGTAAATGGGAGAGCATTGAGGAATACAGAAGAGCAGAAAGATTTAGGAGTAACGGTACATCGTTCCCTGAAGGTAGAAACTCACGTGAATAGGGTGGTGAAGAAGGCTTTTAGTATGCTGGCCTTTATCAATCATTGCATGGAATATAGGAGTTGGGAGGTGATGTTGAGCTTGTATAAGACGTTGGTGCGGCCTAATTTGGAGTTCTGTGTGCAGTTCTGGTCGCCTAATTATAGGAAGGATATAAACAGAGTGGAGAGAGTGCAGAGAAGGTTTACCAGAATGTTGCCTGGGTTTAAGCATCTGGAGTATGGGGAGAGATTGGACAGATTGGGTCTTTATTCTTTGGAGCGTAGAAGGTTGAGAGGGGATTTGATAGAAGTATTTAAGATTATGAAAGGGATAGACAGAATGGATGTGGATAGACTATTTCCGTTAAGAGGAGGAAAGATTAAAACAAGAGGACATGAGTTAAGAATTAAGGGGCAGAGGTTTAGAGGTAACATGAGGGGGAACTTCTTTACTCAGAGAGTGGTAGCTGTGTGGAATCATCTTCCGGGAGAAATAGTGGCGGCGGAGTCAATTGTATTATTTAAGAAAAGGTTGGACAGGTATATGGATGAGAAGAAGATGGAGGGTTATGGGCATTGTGCAGGGAGGTGGGACTAGAAAGGGGTGTTTGGTTCGGTGCGGACTAGAAGGGCCTAATGGCCTGTTTCTGTGCTGTAATTGTTATGTTATGTTATGTTAAAATGAGGATGTCAAAATATTGATTGAAATATGTCAAACCTGCTTTAGCGCTGGCCAGGAAATGCATAGCCATTACTTGGAAATCCGATTCCCAACTGAGTCTGACCCACTGGAAGTTAGAAATGCACAGTTGTGTTCCCCTGGAGAAGATTACTTACAACCTCAGAAATTGCTACAACATGTTTTTAAGAATAGAGAACCCGTATTTAAGATACACAGGGGTTAATTTTTGATGATTCCCCCTCAGGTCTCCAATACCACTATCTCCAATATTGCTAGTGATGTCTATGTCAAGACATTAAGGGAGGAAGTAAACTCTGGTTGAATCATATAATGTTTCATCTGTATACAATTAATGCTTTTGGAAAACAGATGATTATATGGGAGAATTACCGCTTATTTTACTTTTTTTTCCTTTTCCTTTGGGGGGGGGGGTCTTTCTCTTCCTTTTTCTCTTTTCTGTTTCCTACTTTTCTTTTAAAGATTGGCACAGAGTGTAATGATGTATTTATAAATAATAGTGCAGAATTTGATATCTGTGATAATGTGTTGATTCTTCCTTCTTTGTATATCATCACGTTGTTCAGTTTTGGTATTTTACTGTAAATATCTGTGATGTTTCTTTGATTTTGTTTGTTTTGTAACTTCATGTTAATAAAGGGGGGGAAAATGATGACCTGCCTCAGTCTTCTCAACTTTAATAATCCAGTCTCTTTTTGCATTAGTCCTGACATCTCACGAATTAATCTGGTGAACATCCACTACTAACCCACCATCTCAAGAACCTCCACCCTTAAATAAGGGGATCAAACCTCCTAATTTGGTCTTGTCAAGGTCCTATACAATTACTCAGTTACTGGTGCTTGAAGGCTTCTTAACCACCTGCTGCGCCTGCAATTTACGCTCATCATTTGATGGACAAATACAAATCTCTTGTTATTCAGAAAATAATCCTGTATTTACAACCATAAAGGATAAACCTGACACATTATAATGCACTTTGAAGTCTCTTTGCATTCACCTACGGCTCCTAGAACGCTTCCACCAGCGTTGTCTCCGCTCCATCCTCAACATCCATTGGAGCGCTTTCATCTCTAACGTCGAAGTACTCGAGATGGCAGAGGTCGACAGCATCGATTCCACGCTGCTGAAGATCCAGCTGCGCTGGGTGGGTCACGTCTCCAGAATGGAGGACCATCGCCTTCCCAAGATCGTGTTATATGGCAAGCTCTCCACTGGCCAACGTGACAGAGGTGCACCAAAGAAGAGGTACAAGGACTGCCTAAAGAAATCTCTTGGTGCCTGCCCCATTGACCACCGCCAGTGGGCTGATCTCGCCTCAAACCGTGCATCTTGGCGCCTCACAGTTCGGCGGGCAGCAACCTCCTTTGAAGAAGACCGCAGAGCCCACCTCACTGACAAAAGGCAAAGGAAGAAAAACCCAACACCCAACCCACCAATTTTCCCCTGCAGCCGCATCAACCGTGTCTGCCTGTCCCGCATTGGACTTGTCAGCCACAAACGAGCCTGCAGCTGACGTGGACTTTTACCCCCTCCATAAATCTTCGTCCGCGAAGCCAAGCCAAAGAAGAAAAAACAACATACACATCCACCGAACTTTATGTCGTTCCAAACTTGGATATATTACATTTAATTCCCTAATATAAATAACAAATATATATTCAGAATAGCACCGAATCCTATGGGTCACAGTCTGCCACTCGAGAAAGGGATCCATTTATTCCAGGACTCTTTTTTCTTGACTGTCAACCTGCTCTTCATCACCAAAGTACATTACTCTCAATCTCACCTCCTTTAATTTTGCACACTAATCTCTTATATGGAACCTTGTCAACTGTTTTTTGAAAATTCAAAAATGCCACATCCATTGAGTTTCCCTCTTCATTCTACGAGCTGCTCCGTGAAAAATGTCCAGTTATTTTTATCAAGCTTGATGTCTCTTTTTGTAAATCCATGCAGACCTGGATTCTTTCAGTTTTACAAATGTCCTGCTACTGCATCTTTAATAATAAAACAACAACTTGTATATAATACTGCTTTCACTCTACCCTCTTTTTTTTAAAAATAATGGGGGTTCGATAGCTATCCTCCAATCCAATGGAACTGATTCAGAGACTAAAACAATGTTGGAAAGAGACTACATCAATGTATCCACAATTCCAAATCCACTTCTCTCAGCAATATGGGAATGTAGCTTATCTGACTTCAGCTCCATCAATATCCCAAGTTCAGGAAAAAACACTGTATTGGTTCTAACCATCCTCAGCTATTTCATCAAATACCCCATTTCTTTTATAAAATCAGAAGTCAGAGTTTCAGTGGGCGTTTGTTGTTAATTACACAATGTTTACATCTATCTAAAGTTCCCTACTAGATAAAGCAGTCCTTCCACGCATGCAACAAGACCTCGTCAACATTCAGCCATACAAGTAACATTGTGCCAAGTAAATGACCATATCCAACAAGAGAAAACGTCACCACCTAGACATCTACTGGCATTACAATCACTGTGAACTGCATCATCACTGACCGAAAGCTCAACAGAATCAGACACACAAATACTGAGACAACAAGAGCAATCCGAGACTTCGGATCCCTGGGTGTGACCCATCTCTTGATAGCCCAAAACCTTTATAAGGCACAAGATGGGAGTATCATTTCCCATTAATCTGGAAAGAGAAAGTTCAGGATCACCCTGTGGATGAAAGAGACCTTTTCTGCAAAGCAATCACCCAATCTGTTCATTCTCTGCAAAAAGAAAAATACTGACACCACTGACATGGTTGCATTTTAGACCATCTCCATCATTTACTGTAGTTCGTCAACTTAGCTGATGCAAAAACACTCACAACTGCACGAAAAAAGGGGCTTCTCTCACATGAGAACTGCATGACTTGCATATTCCTCTCTGAGTTAAGCACTATCCTGACAGAAATATCCTTTCCTTCTGTCTAAAACCTGTGACTCCTTACCCATCTGCATTGCTGGAAGTACCTTTACCAGAAGTCTACTCATCATCATTCATCCTCCTCTCATGGGCGGGGATGAGCAATAAACTTTGGTCTTGTCAGGAATGCCTAGATTCCACCCCACTTCCCCAAAAAAATTTAAAAGAAAATTTCCCAGCACTTGTGAATCCGACTAAAAACTTCAAAATGTTACTTAGAGCAGAGCGATCTGCTGTAACTAACTACTTCCAGTGTGAAATCTGCAACAAAATACAAACAGTCTATGCATCTCATCCCATAAATAATTTGACTATAACTGATGGCACATAATTCTAATAGCAAAAACTAATCACATACATTGGAGTGGCCTTTCATGTGTCAATATCCCTTTGATGCTTTCTCCACAGTATGCATTGGAAAAGAGACAAAAATGGAGAATGAGGGAGTAAGTGATGAGAATGCAGGAATGTCTCTGATAGGGTGCCAACCAAGGGTAAAAATTACTTTAAACACACAGCAGTTAAAAACAAAAGTTGAAACTGATACACCCACATCTGTGGAGAGAGGAATTAAAAGGATGGTTACCTGAAATTGTTAGGACTACAATGGGTCTGTAAAAAAGATGAGGTAGTGTTCCTCATGCTTTCATTGCGCATCGTTGGAGAAATCTAGAAAGCTAAATGCAGAGGTCCAAATGCAAGTGGGTCGAGAATTCAAGTGACTGCTGAGTGGAAATGCAGGATTGCCCAGAGGACTAAAGAGAGCTGTTCTGCAAAGCAGTCACCCAATCTATGTTTCCTTCTGCAAAGAGGACACTTAGGAATTTACAGTTTTTGCCATAAATAGATGTAAATTAACAATCTTTTATAGTTTTAACATTAATGTCCTTTAGAATACATATATTGATCTATGATCTTACCTTCACATTTTTGAGTTTCTTCACTAAATCTATGTCCAGCTGGGCATTTGCATTCAAAGGATCCAACTGTGTTTATGCAATTTCCGCCTTGACAACTCCCTGGGATAGCTTGGCATTCATCCACATCTACCAAAGAAAGTAAAAGTACTTAACTAGATTGTCCTCCAGTCTTTTTTTTTAAACTTTATTTAAAATTTTATGACATGAATAAAATAAAAATTACATTTAAAGAAATAATAAAAAATAAGATAATAAAAGTTAGAATACTACATCATTAAACTACACAAATTAACCCCCCCCAATAATTATAACACATTAATCGCTTAATTTAAAATTAGTCCAACCCTCCCCCCCAAAAATAAAGAGTGAAGAATTAATTAACAATGTTGTAAATAAAATAGAAAAAACCCCACTTACAAAAAAAAGGATAAAACTTAACAACAAAAAAATTACTAACAACAAAAAATCAATACTAAAATAATACCCTTAAACATATATTTAAATCAAACATAATACATGTATTTAACAAATGAAATCCACTTTAAAACTAAGTTCAAATATTAAAATCATATATCAACCACATATCTGTTATACAAAAAATCATAATTAATAATACATAAATACAGAATTTCCATTAATGCCAAGTTTACTTTATAATTCATCGAGAGAACAAAAACATCCCTTAGAAAAACAATCAGATAAACTTTTTATTCCCTTCCCCTCCCCTTATATAAAAAAAAGAAAAAAAAGTTCAAACTCTTATAAAATTCTCCATATTCTTCATTTATAACATCTTCAAAATTCTCTATCGAAATTAACTTAATTTTATTAAACTCTTCTCCCTCAATGTATTTGTACTTGGTTTTCTTCTTTTTCTTCTTATCACCTTTCCCCTCATCTTCCTCTTCATCTAATTCAACATCCTCAATTTTTGACTTATTATCTTCTGTGACATCATCCTCTTAAAAAAGACAGAAAAAAGAGAAAACCCCCCCCAAAAAAAAGAGAGAAAAAAAAGGAGAAAAAAAACCTCCTAATTCCCTCTCAATTACAATCAGAAAACAAGATTGTCCTCCAGTCTTCAACAATTATGTTATCTTCGTATTACTTAGCAAGAAATTGATTTATCGCTTATGCTTAATGGCACTAAAATGTATTTTAAAGAATTTGTGCAGTTGAATTATCCATTATTAATTCTTCCTTCTCTTCTTCTATGGGACCTATGTTTACTTTAGCTACTTTATTTTGCTTTATATATCGTAGATCAAACTATTTACTACCTGTTTTTAATCCATAATCTATTTTTCCTTTCCATTTGCTTTCTTGATATATTTTTGTTGCTTTCTAAAGCTTTTCCAATCTACTTTACCACTACTCTTGGCCACTTTGAATGCTTTATTTTTCAGTTGTTGCCTTCCTCTATTTCCTTCGTCATCTAAGGCCGGCTATCCCTACACCTACTGATTTTGTTTTTAACTGGAATATAATTTTGATAGGGCACAGTGAAAAATGTCTTTTCAAATGTCCCTGTAGTCTGCACTACCAGTGAACATTAGTCAATTCCTCCATCAGGCCATTACAGTCACCTCTGTTTAAACATCTTAGTCTTTCTTCTATAGATTGTAAGTTGAGTCAAACTTTTAACTTAAATTAGTACTCCCAATTTGAAGACAGAGAAGGATATTCTAAAAATTGTTGAGCAATCATCTTCCAATATTTTCCCTGGTCACTGATTCATATTTGAGATAAACTGCAACTGTAATTTTTATTATAGATTCATTTATTAAACTTCCTATTCAATTTTTTACATGCTAGAAACGAAGTAAAACTGAAAAACAATCCTAGTATTTTTTTTGGTGCCACAGAGACAAGTGTAGGGTTTTAAGACTGCAGGCATGTAACAGCAATATCGAGGAATTTTGCTGCTACACGGGCAGTCTAAAAAGGAACGTGCAGTGATTTTGAGTCAATTCGTGCACCGTGATTTATCCTGCAGGACCCCTACTACTTTCTGGAGGAAGCCTGCAGTGTAAATCATACCAGAAAAATCTGCGGTCAGCCATCCACTCTACTGCACGTCCAACCACTGGGACTGTTGCACTCAGGTACTTGCAGTCTAAAAAGGCACCAGTGTGAACGATCACATGGGCAGTAATTATGTTAATCTTTTCAGTGATTTTCCCGATATTGCTGTCTAAAAAACACTACAGATGAATTAAGAGTGGTCGTGTATAAAAAATTCAACTTAATGATGATTAATGGCATGTAAATATATTGAAACTCTGAGTTTCTACGTCCGTGCTCTGGATTTGAAGATGGTGTGAAATTATTACTCTGTTACTAAAATTCAATCTACCATAAATGTCAGCGTATAAGACAACTCATGTATATGACAACCCCCAGAATTTGTAATTAAAATATAGGTTTTGAGTTATAATCACTGCATAAGACTACCTCAAGTCTGGCCCTTACCATTGACTAGTGGAGTGATATTGTCACAATATTTTAAAAGCAAATCAGCCAGCAAAGGTTTCAATTTTATTAGTAGATTTTAAAATAAACCACTGTTGGCTCTTTTAACAGGCCGCTTAAAGCCTGTACACAGCCGATATCAGGGCGGATGGACCCCATGGGGGAGTGCTGAGACTTTGCTGTTAAGTTTTGGATTTTAGACTTGGTGTACAAGATGACCTCTGGTTTTAGGGTGGCATTTTTAAGAATCAAATACTGCCTTATACGCTGACATATATGGTATCATTAATTTTGGCTTATTTTAGAAGTCCATTAATAAAAATGCCCAATTCTTGAGCGATTTTTTAAATTAAAAATCATGAAATGTTATCTGCAAAAAAAATTTCTGAAAGCTCACAATTTTATGTGTTCAGACTGTGAAACCTAATCAAAATTTTCAGTGTGACATTTGTTAACAACTAAAGGTGTTTTATGCAACTTCAAATTTAATTTACACTGAAATCATTAACTTGAAAGAAACTATCTGAAAATAAGAAGATAATTCTTTCAGAGATATGCCCACCTCCAAATTCAAAGTAATTTATCTTTACTGCTGGTCTAAGAAAACATCCTCTTTAGGTTTTTGCTTTTTAAAAAAATCAGAAACACAAAATACACAAGGGTCTTCCTAACTGAATGTAGAAATGACAACCCATGCATTGGGAGCACGCGAAAGGCCCGTGTAAACAGCAGGAGTGCCTCAACTTACAAATTACCCATTCACTCATATTAGCTCTGACATTAGCTTCATTAGCCACAGAACCCACAAAATTGGGGTAGAACCAAGTCATCCTCTACCTTAAAGGATCCCTTACATTTTTTTTTAAATTATCTCTTTTACCATTTTCCATGTCAACTTTTAATAGCAAACTTTTTGTTAATGTTACTCGAAAAATGAAGGATAATTCAAGGCATCGATAGATTTTTGGTTTATGGGGGCTCAAGTGTGATGGGAATATGAGCTGGCAAATTAAAATGACAAGCCATGATCTAATTGAATACCAGAGCAAGCCTGCAAGGCCATATGGCCTGGGTCTGCTTTGATGTCTTATGTGTTTTTAAATCTAATGTTTCTGTTTTAAATATTACATAAAGTAACTATTTAAAGCTATATTTCATCTGGTCAAAATCCTGTACAATTAGTTCAGAAAAAAATGTCTTCTTATTCCTGCTCCTGAATGATGGTGAGTGGGTAAAGTCTGCCTTGTTAAATGTTGGCCAAGCTCTGGCATTCAAGAAATAATTGCTGCACTTTTGCAAAGGCAAATACTTTTTAAGCTTAGTGAACTATACTGTAAAGAATCTCCCATGGATTATTTTGGAAATCCTAATGGAATTTTAAAAAATCCATTATAGAGAGCATGTGTTAAATTTCAACAGCTCTACATGTGAAAAATGCAGCCATTACCTTGACAAGCTCCTGTGCGGATATTGGGAATGAAGCCACGACGACAGGGCTGTGGCTGGGCAGGGCACATCTCACAAGGGTGTCCCCAGGCTCGTCCAACTGTTGCGCAGCAAAGGGTTTTGGTGCAGACAATGCCAGTGAGTTGCCCTTGGCACATTTGGTTGTTTACTGAAGTGAAACATGGTCCAGTCCTGTAATCTAAAATAAATATCGACTGTTATAAAACAGTACAATTATTCAAAAGCTATTTTAAAAACAGTTCTGAAAATTCTCCTTCCTAATAACTAAAGAAATTACCTGTAAGTTAAATTTAGTTCACTTTCAGATATAATGTTTAGTAATCATTAAATTTATAAAAGACACCAATAGCAGTTAAAAGGAAGCCATACACATTAATATCCATCTACATAATATTTATACAGCAAAATCCCTGGTATCTGGAATACAAGCAACTGGCAACCCAACCAACCATCAAAAAAAATTAGAGGAAGTAAATAAATAAATTAAGATAAATACAAATTTACATAAAAGTTTAAAATTGTTAAAGTAAATGTTCTCTGAGGCAACACAGCATCCCTTGGTGAAGATAGAAGACTCTTCCAAAAATATCTCCTCAACATACCTGCCTAGAAAGTCTTTATCTTTATTAGCATTAGGTATATTTGTAATGCTTTATCTGTAACCTTGGGAGAGAGAGCTTAATTATGACATTAACAAGGTTCGCGCAATGCTGCTAGAGTGCCAGCAACCAGGGTCCGAATTTAAATTTTGTAAGTTATGGGAATTACCTAATTAAAGTGAACGTTACATAAGTTTTCAATGTTAATATCTAATAGATCTCTAATAGAGAGAAAACATTTCACGGGCTACCAAATATGTATAAAATTCTTTCCTCTCACCTTAAACCTATGCCCACTTGTTTGTGATATGTCAACTGTGTGGGGGGGGAAAAAAGACGTTGACTACCTATCCCATTTTCACCTCTCAATTGACCCCCCAGCTTCCTTTGCACCAGGGAAAACAAGCCCAGCCTATCCAATCTACCCTTGAACTAAAGTCCACCAATCTAGACAACATTTTGGTGAATGTCCTCTGTACCTACTCCAGTCCTTCCTTTCGTTTGTGGCAACTAGAACTGCTCACAGTCTGGTCCAATGAATATTTTGAATTGCACCATATCATCCCAACTCTTGTATTCTGTGCCCTGGCCCGTGAAGGCACATTATGAGGCTTAGATAAAAGAGCAGTTCACAGAAGGGTTTAATAAAGAGCTGCCTGCCTCCACGGGCAGTGGAGGTCACTGAGATAACCAAGTCCAGCCAGTTATGTGCACTACAACTTTTGAAGTGGGCCAGAGCTAACCTTTATGCAGGAGTATAAAGGTAGCAGCTTTTCTCACTCTTTTGCTTCCTGCTTTTGTGCTTCCTGTATCCTTTGACCACGTAAACCTCTAATATAATCAGCAAAAAAGCTTTATAACAGGGGCATTGCTGCCCACTTCTCATTTATGGTGGAGTAATGAACAGAACAGCCTTCTTCATCATCCTAGTGACCTGTGTTGCCACTTTTGGGGAACCATACACTTGGACCTTAAATCCCTCTGTTCATTAATATTCCTTAATGCCCTGCTGCTTACTGTACATGTCCTACCCAGATTTGATTTCTAGAAATGCATCATTTTGTACTTATCAGGATTAAATTTCATCTGCAAAAGCTCCACCCATCTTTCCATCTCATTTATGTGCAAAGGCAGACTCAGACAACTTTCCTCAGTAACAATGCAACACCAATCAGAAGTCAGTTAGTAGGGAAAAGGCTGCCCCCCCCACCAAAATATTATGGGATTGGTTGGTTAATTGGGCGGCACGGGTTTCATGGACAAAATCGGCTTCTACTGTGTGGTCAATAAATTGACAGATATTTTAAAAAATAGAAGAAGCTGATTGTGACCAAATGGCAATATCAAAGCAATAATGTCTTGCAATGATGTTATGAAATATTAATAACATAGCCACAGTTAAGAGAGGAAATCGATTTTTCCATTGAGAACTTACATTACCAACTGGACCAGTGCACATGTGGAACCTCAAGTTTTGAACAAATGTTAAATACATCAATCTGATTGGGCCTAGTGACATAATAATTGTCCATGTTTAGTCAGTGATGGAACAAGAAGTGTTTGAATAAAATTAAAGAGTAACTTGCCTAGTGTTAATTCCATTTTCCACCAGAAAAACTAAATGAGGAGAGACTACATGAATTCAATGGGTTATCTATATTTCTTTTAGCAGACAAAAGGCAGGGAAATCAAATTCCATTTAAAGTCAGGAAACCAGCCAGTGAATAATAGACACTGCTGAGTTTGTGGACTTTATACACACAAATTTGTATCAAAAGTTCTTGAAATGTTGGATGACAGAGAAATAAAGCCATAGTTTTAAGATGCTCTTGCTACAATTAAATCTTCTTTCTTTGGCTTGGCTTCGCGGATGAAGATTTATGGAGGGGTATGTCCACGTCTGCTGCAGGCTCGTTGGTGACTGACAAGTCCGATGCGGGACAGGCAGGCACGGTTGCAATTAAATAGATGAGAAAAAAACAACATTGAATTGTGGAGTGAAGTGCATGAATCCTTGAAGCATATTTCAGTACCGTGTCCATATTCCCACCTTTTGATTGCTTTAGTGCATTGAAATCTATCAATCCCAACCACGCATACTTTTAAGAAAGATCTCCTTCCTCTTTCAAGTGCACCACCCCTTCAAGAACTATAGTTCTGTCTTTGAGGAAGTAGCCCATCCATTAATCCCCTTCACAATCCTGTATCAATGAGATCAGCTCTGATTCCTACAAACTCCAATGGGTTAAAACTGATTTTACATCCATCTTTCCTTGTGAGATTAATCAATTTTATGCATTGCCACCGTGGAGATCAAAACCACATAAATACTTGTGTGGTGTGACCTCAACAAAGCCTTGCATAATTGCAGCAAGATTTCCACATTTTTATTTCTTGGACAGTTGCTCAAGATATAGCATGATTCGCAATTTCTCCAGCTCTGTAGGTTCTGAGATAGTTGCTCAGCCAGTTCAGACATGGAAGGGAAAAGAGAGAAAGAGCCAGTGTAAGACAGTGTTGGAGTGATGGAAACTTGGAGGATGGGAGAGCAAGAGGGAGTTATGGATAGGGAAGTGCTGGGCAGAGTGGAGGAAAGAGGAGCTGAGGAGAAAGAGAATTGGGGATATCGAAGAGTGGACGGCAGAGGGAAGAAAATTATAACGAGAAATTGGTGTTAAGAGATGGAGAGTGGTCAGGGGAGAGAGGGAAAGTGATGCTTGGGAGACATAATGGGAGCAGGAGGGAGGAAAAGCAATATTTATTGATCCTCCTCTCCTCTTCTTTACATCTGTATCCTCTATTCCCTGCATAATCCATCCTTTCTCACTACCATTTCCATCCCCTTCCCATGTTGATTGCACAGTATCAAGTCATAGCCGAACTCAGTTACTCACAACCAGTCAACACTATGGGTTGGCTTTTGCTCCTGCATGCTTTAAATAAAGCAGCAGGGAGGAAGGGAGGGAGGGAGGGAGGGAGAGAAAATGCACGAGTGCATGTGAGAGAGTATGTCTAAGTGTGAGAGAGTGTGAGTATGTGCAAGTGTGTGTGAGAGAGAGAGTATGTACGAGTGTGAGGGAGACCATGTATGAGTGTGTGCGCGTGAGAGAGTATGTGAGTGTGTGTGTGAGAGTAAGTGTATGTGTATGTGAGAGAAAGAGTACATACGTGTGTGTGTGCGAGAGTATGTGTATGTGCGAGTGTGTTGTGTGAGAGATCTGACAAGAAGGGACAGCGAGGGTTAAGCTATGACAGCACTGGACTGGGAGTGGCTGAAGAATGACCACAATTGGGGTGCAGTGGGACATCTCCAACTTGAATTTTATGTGGACAAGAATATTATTGCAAAACTCCTGTAAAGTCACTCTAAAATACTTAATGTTTTAATTTATACTACAGTAAATGTAATTACAAGAGGCAGTATCTTAATAAAGCATTCTCTATCCTCATGAAACCCCACCCAGGCTATGCCCTCTTCACTCTCCTTTCATTGGGGAAAAAGGTACAGGAGTCTGAAGACGAGCACCCACCAGCACAAGGACAGCCTCTTCGCCTCTGCCATCAGATTCCTGATTGAACAGTGAACTGCAGACTCTGCCTTACTTTCACGTTTTCTTTTTCTTGCCCAATTTTATTTATTTTGTAAGGTGGTTTATATGAATGCTTGCACTGTGATCCTGCCACAACACAACAAATTTCATGACGTTCATGACCATAAATTCTGATTTTGATGTCCACCATCATTATCAAGCCAGGGAACGAATCCTGGTTAAAGGAGAAGTTTGTAAATAACTTACCCAACTGTAGGACAGCACAAACTGTGGAATAGGCTATGGTCTAACCAATCCAAAAATGCTAGGAAATAGTAGTATAATATTAAAATCTAACATAAGGTACCAGTTCAAAAATATTCCGATCCACAAGTATACTGAAAGCGGAGATTGATAGGTACTTCATTAGTAAATCTCTTGATGGCTATGGGAAGAAGGCAGGAGAATGGGAATGAAAAAAAAAATACATCAGCCACGATTCAAATAGCGGAGCAGACTTTTGAAGGCCAAATTTAATCCTGCAGAATATGTTATGAAGTGACCAACATAGACTATAAAAATTGAGGTGAGAATACCTAGATTTTTTTTTTTGTTTTTGAAACCTTGACCTATTTTGACATATATAATTCAACCTGATTCTTTGGCTTGGCTTCGCGGATGAAGATTTATGGAGGGGTAATGTCCACGTCAGCTGCAGGCTCGTTTGTGGCTGACAAGTCCGATGCGGGACAGGCAGACAGGGTTGCAGCGGTTGCAGGGGAAAATTGGTGGGTTGGGTGTTGGGTTTTTCCTCCTTTGTCTTTTGTCAGTGAGGTGGGCTCTGCGGTCTTCTTCAAAGGAGGCTGCTGCCCGCCAAACTGTGAGGCGCCAAGATGCACGGTTTGAGGCGTTATCAGCCCACTGGCGGTGGTCAATGTGGCAGGCACCAAGAGATTTCTTTAGGCAGTCCTTGTACCTCTTCTTTGGTGCACCTCTGTCACGGTGGCCAGTGGAGAGCTCGCCATAGAACACGATCTTGGGAAGGCGATGGACCTCCATTCTGGAGACGTGACCTGCCCAGCGCAGTTGGATCTTCAGCAGCGTGGATTCGATGCTGTCGGCCTCTGCCATCTCGAGTATTTCGATGTTAGGTACAGACTCAACCTGATTAAAACCTGTTTAAACCTTAATAAACCATAATAATCAGAGAAACAGAATTAAGAAAGGAACAGAAGATATGAAATTGTTATAGAAAACTATTGTCTCTATAGATTGGAAATTACACGTTTACTCTACTGTCTTTATTCAATTCCCTGCTACACCGTACAAGTTATTTCTAAAACAGACGATTTAGCCATGAACATCCAGCATAAGGCAAGAACTAATAATCTCCAGAGAAGTACTGAATTTAATTCAAATCTGCTGTGAATTAAAATAGACTTTATTTTAATTACATTTTCTTTGCCCTTAGCAGTCTGAATCTAGGAAACATTATTATTGAACCGTTGCAGACACTCAAGTGAAAGTATTCCCAATACACCATTAGGTAAGGTATTCCAAAATTTAGAATCAGTGATGAAAAAAGAACAGTGAATGATGGGTGATTCTGCTTCACACTCCACAAAATGTTGCTTGGCCTGCTGAGTAACTAGCACTTTCTATGTTAATAGTACTTAATGTGTTCAATTTGGCTCAATAGATTAGCTTATGAGGTACAAGAATTAATGAAACACCGAGCCCAATGAATGAGGAAAATCTTCTACCATCCAAGGTCTATCATCATGTTTACCCTATTAACTTGAAATATTGGTCTCAGAATAGGTATCTCAAGGAAAATATCAATTTTCAACTCAAGATGGCTAGGAGTGAGAGGGAGGGGAGGAAACCCAGAAGTTAATTTAAAGAAGTTTGTTCAACACAATTAAAAAAAACCATTTTAAATTGAGACAGGTAACAGGCCCTCCCTTCTGGCCCATGTACCCCTGCCACCCAATTACAGCCCCGAGTACATTTCGAATGGTGGGAGGAAACCAGAGCCCCTGGGAAAAACCCATGCAAACAGGGAGCAAATGTACAAACTCCTTACAGACACCACAGGATTCAAAACTTGGACCCGATCACTGGCACTGAAATAGTGCTACGGTAACCGTGCAGCTCAATGGTATTACACAAACAGGCCTTTCAACTGAAGCAACACTTCACTTTTACATCCTGAGGACTTATTTACTGCATTTGGTGCTCCCTTTGAGGTCTTCTCTACATTGGAGAGACCAATCGCAGATTGGGAGATCACTTCACTCAGCACCTCCTCTCCGTTTGCAACAACTGTGATCTCCCAGTGGCCAACTATTTCAATTCTGGGTCACACTCCCGCGCTCATGTCTATCCATGGGCTTGTGCACTATCCCACTCAGACCACCTGCATATTAGAGGAACACTCTCCAGCCAGATGGCATGAACAAAGACTTTACTACTTTCCACTAAACCTGCTTGCCTTTCCTTTCCTGTCTTTCCAGTTCTTTCCAGCCATCCCTCCTCCCCTTCATTGCTGCTGTCCCCTTCCTCCTTTCTTCATCTATCATGTCCTGTCTTTGTCACCCCCCACTCCACCCCCACTCTTTTGTTCAGACGCCTGCCAGCATTTTCTCCTACTTTGAAGGGCTCAAGCCCAAAAGGTTGGTTATATATCTTTACCTTTGCTACACAAAGGACACTGTTTGACCTACTGATCTTCTCCAGCATTTTGTGTTTTTCTTCAACCACGATGTCGACAGAACGTGTGATGTACAAGGGAAATAAACATAATGAGTTTATGTACCCTGTACACATGCACATGTTTGCTGCCAGCTGAACAGGTACTTTGTAGAAAAAGCCTACAAAATCAACAAAAAAAAAACAATTGAATTGTTGAATTAAAAAGAGATAATACAAAAATAGATCATAAATAGTTATCTTGGTGCGAAAAAGGTGACTGCAATTGAGTAGGCAATCTTTTTGTGAGGCTGGGAGACCATAATGCAATGCAAGGGGAGATTCAAGAGTCTGATAGCTGTTGGAAAGACACTGTTGTTCAACCTAGAGGTGCTGGTCTTCAAGCTTCTGTACATTCTGCCTGAAGGTAGCAGAACGAAGAGGTTGTGACCAGGCTGATGGGAGTCCTTTATGATACTGGCTGCCTTCTTGAGACAGTGAGTCAGATAGATATCTGCCATGAATAGGAGGTCAGACCACTACATTTGCTACCTTCTGGATATTCCTGTGTTCCTTGGCATTCGAATTTCCAAATCAAGCTGTGATGTATTTAGCCAGTATGCTTTCCACAGTTCACCTGTAGAAGTTTGAAAGAGCATTCATGGACATGTCAAATCTCCTCTGTTTTCTTAGAAAGTAGAGGCATTGGTGTGCCTTCTTCACAGTTGCCTAGATGTGCTGGCTACAAGAAAGGTCTTCTGAAATAGCGACCTCCAGAAATGTGAAGGTTGTACCCCTCTCAACCTCCATACCATCAATGCAGGCAAGTGCGTTATCCAACAAACTCTCCTTCCTGAAAACAATGTTTCCTTGGTCTCAGTGATGTTGAGAGCAAGATTGTAGTTCAGGCACCACCCAATCAGATTCTCGATCTCCATTCGGTATTATGACTAATCATTTACAGTTATTCATTGATTACTTGCTTTAAACTCATCTATAGACTTGAATGAATATGTAACAGGTGTCACCGACTTCATCGAGACCTGCATGGATGAGTAGGTGCCCACGTGCAAATACCAGGTGTTCCCCAACCAGAAGTCCTTGAGGAATCAGAAAATCTGCAACCTGCTGAGGGGAAGAACAAGGGTGTTTAAGGCCAGGGATCGAGATCTTTACAAAAAGTCTGCGGAAGGCCATCCCCAAAGCAAAGTGGCAATTCCAGAAGAAGATAAAGACAGAGAGAGATATATGCCACCTATGGAAGGGAGTGCAGGCCTTTACAGCCTACAAAGTGAAGACGAACATTATAGATGGCTGTGATGCTTTACTACCTGATGAGCTGTTTCTACGCCCACTTTGAGAAGAAGAACCAAACAATGCCTACTAGAATCCCTGAAAAGACCCTGTGATATCTGCCTCTGAGGGCAACGTCAGAACATCATTCAAGAGGGTGAACCCTCACAAGGCATCAGGCCCTGACGGTGACCCTGGCAGGATACTGAAAATCTGTGCCATCCAATTAGTCGGAGTTTTCACCAACATTTTCAACCTGTCATTGTGGCAGTCAGAGGTTCCCACCAGTTTCACAAAGGTATCAATCATCCCGGTACCCAAGAAAAGTAGCGTGGGCTTCCTCAATGACTACCACCAAGTAGCACTAACTTCTACTGTGATTAAATGCATCGAGAGGATGGTCATGGCTAGAATTAACACATAACTAAGTAAAGATCTGGACCCACTGCAATTCGCCCATCATCTCAATCACTCCATGGCAGATGCAATATCACAGGCTCTCCACTCGGCTCTAGATCACCTTGAAAACAGCAACTCATACATACAGTTGCCCTTCATAGACTACAGCTCAGCCTTCAATACCATTATTCCTTCAGTGCTGGTCAAGAAGCTACAAACTTGACTTTTCATCGGAAAACCACAGTCAGAACAAATTGGAAACATCTCCTCCTCAAGGATGCGTGCTTACCCACTGCTCTACTCGTTATACACCTACGACTGTGCAGACAGGCACAATTTCAAGGCCATCTACAAGCATGCCAATGACACCACAGCTCTCAGCAGAATCACAAACGGCAATGAGGAATCATACAGGAGGGAGACAGAACAGCTTGTTGAATTGTGTAACCACAATTTTGCACCCAACAACACCAAAATCAAGATGATGGTGGACTTCAGGAGGAAGTCAGGGAAATATGACCCAGTCCTCATTGAGGGCTCAGTAGTGGAGAGGGTCAAGAACTTCAAATTCCTGGGTATCACCATTTCTGAGGATCCGTCCTGGAGCCTCCACATTGCTGCAATCACAAAGAAGCCTCACCAGCAGCTATACTTCGTGAGCTATCTGAAGAGGTTTGGTATGTCATCGAAGGCCGTCGCGAACTTCTACAGGTGGACCGTGGAAAGCATTCTAGCTGGTTACATCAATGCCTGGTATGGAGGCGCCAACTCTCAGGACAAGAATAAACTTCAGAGGGTTGTTAACTTGGCCTGCGACATCATGGGCACCAGATTTCACTCCAGTGATGACATCTACATGAAGCAGTGTCTTAAAAAAAGCAGCTTCTATCTTCAAAGACCCCACCACCCAGGCCATGCCCTTTTCCCTCTGCTACCATCGGGAAAAAGGTACAGGAGCCTAAAGATGAGCGCTCAGTAGCACAAGGACGGCTTCTTCCCGCTGCCGTCAGATTCCTGAATAATCAATAAACCAAAGACACGGCCTCACTTTTCAAGCACAATTATTGTTATTAATATTTTTTTAATTGTAATGTTGTAAGATGGTTATAATATAGTAAAACCTCGTTAGAATGCGGCAGTTGGGGTCCAAGATTTCATTCCACATTAAGCCGAGTCGTGGAACAGATTCAGGGGCAGCTGCCATGGGACATCAGGGCTGGGGGAAGGGGCAGAGGGGAGGGGCGTGGGAAGTTGGGTCGTGGGCTGATTGTCGTCAGCCCGCCCCTTAGCAGTTTGGGGACCACAGACACCCGCGCTATAAGTGATTCCGCGGATTAAAGAATCGTGTTCTCACGAGGTTTCACTGTACATATGTTTGCACTACAATGCTGAAATAAAGCAATGAATTTCAAAACGTTCATGACAATAAATCCTGATTCTGATTCTGAATTGGGGACTTCAGTCCATGATCAGTTCTATATATGAAAGTTCTAAAATAGCCAAAAGTGGACGTGCAGAAAGTAGTCAAATGTTTCATATATGATTTGTTTTTAAATGCAATTTTTCCCAAATGACTCACAAAGCAGATTATCTTGGCTGTGCTTTGGAAATGCCAGTGATCTGCCACAATTATAACTCTATCCAACAAGAGAGAGTCCAACCAACCACCATTACCATTCAACGAGATTACCATTCCCATTACCAAACTGTTCCTTGGCTCCCTGATACACACTTTTATGACCTACCAAGCAAAACAATGAGTAAAATTGCATATTCTTCATTGTCTGGGTAATTACAAGTCCAACATCACGCAACAAGCTAGGCAAAGCAGTCTATTTGAGTAACACCCTATGTAATTCTCTCCTCCATCAACAGCACATGAAATTTACAATGTGCACTACCTGGAAAATGCAGTGCAAAATCTCATCGCAGATTTTTTGACAAATATATGACCGTTACCACCTGGAAAAAGGAGTACCAGGTGTTCTAAAGCACCACTGCCAGCAAATACCCCTCCACCATCCTATTTTGCATATGCAGTGCCCTCCATAATGTTTGGGACAAGACCACTCATTTTCTTTATTTTCCCATTTACCCCACATTTATAAATTTGTTATCAAATACTTCACGTAATTAAAGTGCACTTTCTAGATTTTATTCATGGTTATTTGTGTACATTTGCTAGATGCAAAGCAGGGCAAAGGGTGTCTGCTTTGGATCTTGGGCAGTTCCTTTACACACTTTGCTCTTCCTGCGACTCTAATACAGATTAATCTTGGTCTCATCTGTCCACAAGCCCTTTTTACAAAATTCTGCAGGCTCTTAAAATACCTGTACTTCTTGACAAACTGCAATCTGACCATCCTGTTGCTGTGGTTAACTAGTGGTTTGCATCTTGCAATGCAGCCTCTGCATCTCTGTTCATGAAGATTTGTGGACAGTGCTCATTGACACATCCACACCTGCCACCTGAAGAGTGTTTCTGATCTGTTGGACGTACGTTTTGGGATTTTTCTTTTCATTATGATGAGAATTTTTCTGTCATGAGCAGTGGAGATCTTCCTTGGCCGACCAGTCCAAATGCGATTGCTGAGCTCACCAGTAAGCTCTTTCTTCTTAATGATGTTCCAAACTTTTTTTTTGGAAATCCTAATGTTTGGATGATGTCTCTTACTGTTTTATTGTTGTTTTTCAGCCTCATATTGGCTTCTTTGACAAGTATGGTCCTCGTGTTGAAAAATGGCAACTATAGACTCCAGAGGTGTTCAAAAGCTTAGAAGCAAATCTAGCTCTCTAATGCACCAATGAAGCAATTAAATATACCTGAATATTCACAAACACCTGTGAAGCCAAATGTCCCAAACATGGTGGCCTGAAATGTGGGGACTATGTATAAAAAGGGCTGCAATTTCTACAAGGTCAAACCAAAATGTATACAAGTACCTTGAATAAAATTACTTGTAAGTTGTTTGATTACAAATTTAATACTGTGGAGCAGTTGGAAAAAGTGTCTTTGTCCTAAACATTATGGAGGGCACTGTATATTGTAGTAGCTTGATTTGAGATTAAAAGTCCTGATCCTTATCCAACAACTCTATTGAACAGACTAAAGCAGTTCAAGGTGGTAGCTAAGGATAGACATTAATGCTGGGTCTACTTGCCATCTTCCAAAAATTAAAAGGAAGAAAATTAGTTTTGATATCACGTGCAAGATAAATATTTAAAAACATTGATTACAAGATCAAATACTGAATGCAACTGACGTTTGCGACTCTTGCCTAGTAAAATCTTTAATAATAATTGCCAAGTATCTATTATTTACATTAACCAAGCTTGCTCATAAAATTCTTTAAAACTTTTGTGAATAAAATGAAGCAGGTACTTGGCTATGAGGTGCTGTTAAATATACATATGATCCTCATGAGAAAATCTAATATAAAGTAGCTCTCTTAATGTTTACTACATTTAAACAATCAACCGATATAATTAAAAACATATTGGCAACATGCGAGTTGGGAAAGAAAAACAGAAGTTATTTTAAAGCTCTGGAGATACGAGGGTAAATCACGCAGTGTTGTCTATTGCTCCAGCCACTACATTATAATGGAGTAGTATTGAACAAAAGTACATAAAGATATGTATAGGAGTGATGCCAGGGCAGCAATGATTGAACAAGTTAAAATGACAGAAAAAAGACAAGAGGTGACCTGAGAGAGATCAGCAATATTGTAAATGGTTTTGATTGAAGTTATTTCCACCAGCAAAGACGACAACAGACAGGAGGGGGCAGAACACATAGGATAGTCAAAAGTGAGGTAAGTAGCACAGGAGAGAGAAAGTACAAAGAGGTTAGAATGATGGGATTAGATTCCAAAAAAGGTGAGAAAATGTGTGGAGTTTAAATTGGTTGAGGTTAGTTTTGCTACATATTGTTGAGGTTAGCTTTATGTTGTTACAAAAAAAATGAATAATTCTGCAGAATGTTCTTTCTCAGAGAGAGTTATAATACGAAACTTTCCACGGTTGATCTAAATAGATTAATTTAAAAGGGAAGGAGAGTAGGTAAGGAAGAAAGAATGTGAACTACTGTGTATACTCATTTAATCATCAAAAACTTTTGGTCCATTTTTTGGGTCAAATTTGGGAGGACCGCTTTTTCATGGGTCATACCTCTGACCATATAAAGTACCTGCGTAGTTCAAGGCGTCGGGAGCTTGGATGGGTGGGTGGTTAGGGCCTAGGAGTGAGTCCGTGGCCAGGTCATTGGGAGCTTGGATGGGTGGGTGGTTAGGGCCTAGGAGTGAGTCCGTGGCCAGGTCATTGGGAGCTTGGATGGGTGGGTGGTTAGGGCCTAGGAGTGAGTCCGTGGCCAGGTCATTGGGAGCTTGGATGGGTGGGTGGTTAGGGCCTAGGAGTGAGTCCGTGGCCAGGTCATTGGGACCTTGGATGGGTGGGTGGTTAGGGCCTAGGAGTGAGTCCGTGGCCAGGTCATTGGGAGCTTGGATGGGTGGGTGTTTAGGGCCTAGGAGTGAGTCTGTGGCCAGGGCATTGGGAGCTTCGATGGGTGGGTGGTTAGGGCCTAGGAGTGAGTCTGTGGCCAGGTCATTGGGAGCTTGGATGGGTGGGTGGTTAGGGCCTAGGAGTGAGTCTGTGGCCAGGGCATTGGGAGCTTGGATGGGTGGGTGGTTAGGGCCTAGGAGTGAGTCCGTGGCCAGGGCATTGGGAGCTTGGATGGGTGGGTGGTTAGGGCCTAGGAGTGAGTCTGTGGCCAGGGCATTGGGAGCTTGGATGGGTGGGTGGTTAGGGCCTAGGAGTGAGTCTGTGGCCAGGGCATTGGGAGCTTGGATGGTTGGGTGGTTAGGGCCTAGGAGTGAGTCTGTGGCCAGGGCATCGGGAGCTTGGATGGTTGGGTGGTTAGGGCCTAGGAGTGAGTCTGTGGCCAGGTCATTGGGAACTTGGATGGGTGGGTGGTTAGGGCCTAGGAGTGAGTCTGTGGCCAGGGCATCGGGAGCTTGGATGGTTGGGTGGTTAGGGCCTAGGAGTGAGTCTGTGGCCAGGGCATCGGGAGCTTGGATGGTTGGGTGGTTAGGGCCTAGGAGTGAGTCTGTGGCCAGGGCATTGGGAGCTTGGATGGGTGGGTGGTTAGGGCCTAGGAGTGAGTCTGTGGCCAGGTCATTGGGAGCTTGGATGGGTGGGTGGTTAGGGCCTAGGAGTGAGTCTGTGGCCAGGGCATTGGGAGCTTGGATGGGCAGGCAGCCAAGGCGAGGGTCTGCAGTCAGGGTGTCACCAGCTCTGGTGGACAGCTGGGCGAGGATCGTGTGCAGCCGGTGGGTGGCCGGGGCCAAGGCGGGTGGTCAGGCTCAAAGGGGGGGGGAGGATTGACTTTTACACGGATCGTTATGAAAACGCGATTTTTGGGGCAAAGAAGGTAGTGCCAACTATTTCACGGTATCGATAATTTCACAGGCATACACAGTACATCAAATCAAATGAGGAATAGTGAGAGAATAGTGAGAGGAACAGTGCTCTTGGGATTTGTTGAGCAGAAAAGATTGTTTCTGTGAAGTAACTTCATAATATCAGATTTAATCTGCCATCAAAGTTGTCCTCTTGCCTCAAGAGTCATCTTGTTAGTGTAAATGGTTAACACGTTATATTTTGAACATCAACCAATTATACAGTAAATGGTTTGACCCGTCCTTTTTCAAGAAGTTTCAATTCATTATTGTTTTGGAACAAAACTTTTATATATTTCCACTGCACAACTTGATAACCTAGTGGGCTTGGTTCTACAATTATGTTTGTACAGTGATTTGTCGATGTAATTTTAAAAATTGAGTCACTTTACTGAAATTCCATTTGGGCATGGTCCCATGTCAAGTTAGGACAAGTCTTACTGGTAATCTAAATTTTTGCATAATCATGTTAAAGGAATAAAATTTGACATATATAGACATGATTCTATATGTAGTCTTAAATTTGTTAACGGAACTGTTATAACATCTGAAAGTAGATTGAAGTGAGCCAGCATTTGTTCCACATGAACTGAACATGGCAATGCAGTGTTCAACAATGTATGTTGATACTTCATCAGGAAGCTCTACCATCCATATTTTAAATGTAATCAAGTTTTTCAATTTATTATTGTTTTGGAACTTGTACACAGTCAATTTAAATGTTGGAAAACTGGTTGCAAATTTCTATGGTAATAAGGTTAAATTTATTGTAAGAGGAATTATATTTCAAGATTCAAGATCATTTTATTGTCATGTAACAAAACATAAAATGTAATATCACATGAAATTTCCTTTAGTCTACCATAAGGCAGGGATAGCTCAGTTGTCATAGCGGTTAGCTCAACCCCTTTACAGGCCAGTGATCAGGACTGAGTTTCAAATCCCGCACTGTCTGTAAGGAATTTGCACGTCTCCCTATGTCTGTGTGGATTTTCTCTGGGGGCTCCTGTTTTCTCTCACCATTCAGGGGTGTAGGTTAAATTGGGTGTAAATTGGGAAGCATGGGCTTGTGGGCCAAAATGGCCTGTTATTGTGTTGTATATCTAAATTTAAATATTTGCTATCAGTAAAACTTGCCTAGCCCCCCTTACAGCCTGAGAAAGAAAAGCAAAAACGAGTCCCCCTGGAGTCATTGAATGTCCATGGTTTCGCCTCCAGCGCTTCCACAGCCTTCAGTCCAAACCATCAGCAACCTGACCTCTAGATGCACACCTCTGACACGATCAGGAAGCCTCTAGCGCTTCTCGCATCAGTTCCGATACCTGGTACCCCTTCAGTCAGTCTTAAGCTAGCCCCCAGCAGTCCACAGCTTGATGCAAATCCCTTGACCACAGTCGTCCGCAGCCTACATTGGTTCCTTGCCTTGAGTGACCAACAGCACACCACTTGTGTGTTCTTCAACCTCAGAGCCCCTCACTGGTCTGCTGCTAAAGTCACTGCCCTGTGGGTTGTCGCCTCTGCTTCTCCTTTTCAAATGGGGTGGGGGGAGAGGAGTTGGTCTCTCCATTTTCTGGTGCCCTGCATCAGCCCTCTGATTCCTCGGAGTTTACAACCCCTCATGACCATTGTCAATTTTAGGTATAGCAATCTTGGATCCAGAACCCATAAGATTTTAAAATAAACCACCATCAACTCCTTTAACAGGCTGTTTAAATCCTGTACAGAGTTGACATCAATCCTTAAGTATGCATAAAGAAAACAAATTGTCATTTTACCACGATAAACTGTCAAATGTCTTTGTTATTTTAATTGAACATGGATAAAATCCAGAAGTACAAAATGATAACCATGTCTCATCTTCCTACATGATACAGAAATACCAAGTAGCTGGAAATAATTTACTTAACTTTCCTTTGTGGAATTTTAAGCCAAATTCCAACTTTCAAAACTTCTCATTCAGATCTTATCCTCATCAAATTATTTATCCTTAGTTAATCTTTATATTTCGGATAAGCGCAATGGTTCTTCATAATAGCTCATCTCTACTTCCAGCAAGTTTATTGCTGTTCCATTATTCTGCATGCCTTACAAAACATTGCAAAGGAACCGTACCGCATTTACTGTGGAGCAAATCTGATTACTAAGCAGCTTGTGTTCATTTTCAAACAGACTCAATGCTCCACCTTACAGACATGCTGGCTCCAGCTGAATACAAATCTCCATTTCCAAAATCTCCGTCAAAACTGCCACGTTGAACCAAACTTGAATCAAGCACAAAGGGAAAACAGGAACTTCTGATATTAAGGATGACAGACAGATATGCGTTTACATTTAGCCTGAATAATACAGTCTTGCAACTTGGTTGGAATTTGTGTGCAAATATTTCTTGGACCACGCATTTAAGAAACTTCAAATAGAATAGAGCATGAACAAATAGGTCCAGAAATAGATATTAATGCGATAACTCAAATAAGTCACTGATGTGCATTTTGATTGCACAGTACTTAGGATTTGTCCAACTTTCAATAAAATATACAGTCAAGGCTTGCTGTGTTAATACTAAAATCAAACCTTTTATGATTTATTTTATAGACGGATGATTTTGGCAAGATCAGCAATTTTGAAATCCATCCTCAGTGGTCCTTAAAAGGCCATGTTCTAAAACTTGTGTTAAAGATACTTCTACGTCACTGGTCGATAAGGAGCCCCAGGATTTTTAGAATAGTACGCAGAAACAGTGATGCATATTCAAGTCAGAACAGTGAGTGATTCGACGGAGAAATTGCATGGGTGTGGACTCTGTTAACTTTCTCAATGGTAAAGGTAGTAGAATCTTTTTTTCCCTCTCTGTTCTTACTTCTAATTGCCCTTAATCTACGGCACTGCTAATGAAGGGACCCATAGTGTTGACAGCGTCCATTTCTCCCGGGGATGTTGCCTGAATTGCTTGTTTGCTCAAGATTCCAGCATTTGCAGTCTTTTGTGTTTCTCTTTTTTTTAATCTACATTTGACTCAAGGGTATAACGTAACCTGGAGGCAACTGGTCTTGTTGGGACAACGAATTGAGTAGTTTATTAATAGGTGTTCCTTGATAGCATCTTCGTGAATATCTTAAATAACATTGTTGATAATTATGAGCAAATATTCAGGGCGATACTTGACCAGATTGGATGATTCTTTCCCCCAGTGAATAATCCTCCAACTGCTGATGAGGACCCAAAACTGGAGTATAACTGGAACATCTTAACCAGAGCTGCAACTAGATCTTCAGCAATACAATACATAATCTTTGCGCTGAGTTTCACTGGCATTCTGGATGGGAACATTCAATGCCCCCCCTCCCATTGTAAATTTAGGATTATCTGTAATTGTGCAAAGTCAAAACGGCATGAATTCCCACTGGAAATTGCCATTACAGGTCAAGAACCCCGTATCTAAAGTTCTGAATACTGAAAAGATCCAAAACCCAAACTTTTTTTTTAAACCACTGACATGACGTCACATGAAAAAAAATTCACCACCTGACTTGCCCATGTGGGGTTCTGACATTCTGTTGGCATTGGTCTACTGGCTGGGAAGATGCCAAACGGAGCTGGTTTTGTCTTCAGCATCTGTTGGAGCTGGAATCTACAATAGTGACTCCATTCTCAACATCGGGTGCGGTGCTGTCCGCATTGAAGAAGTTGCCTCGGGCTCACAGAGCAGGAGCGGGAACATCGGGCTCGCGGGCAGGAGCGGGAACCGTAGTCGGGGATTGGCGTCAGTTGGGAGGTGTTGGGGACCAGCGGCAGAGATCAAGTTTTTTTTTTGGTAGGTATTATTTATGCTTATGCACATAAGCTGATACAAGTATTCGGTTGATGCTACTGCGCTGTTTTGGGATTTTTTTTTTGGTTTTGTCCCAAAAATCAAAAGAAAACCCAAAACCTGAACAAAGTCTGGTCCCAAGTGTTTCGGATACGGGGTACTGTACTGTATTATTATTCATGACATCATAAAATATTTCTTTAATACTTGAAAATTTATTATAAATGGAATCTAACAAATCCCCAATAGATCTTGATTGAATCAAAATTTATTGATAGGACTGGCAAAACATGTTTGAAATAATTTTGATGCATTTTCAAAAATCATTAACTGCTTCACAATTGATCCAAAGATTATTCTTTGGTCCAACTGTGATCATTGTCAATAAATAATAAACTTTGCTCATAACATTGTCAATAAATAATAAACTTTGCTCATAACATACGCATAGCACACACAGTATAACTCTTCAGACATGTTTTCCTGCAATTTGGGGCACAGCTGTGTTCAGTCCTATTGCCTTTAGTACATATTCTTTCTCGACAAACTGAAAGGTCACACCCCTTGCTTCTGCAACATCTGTAAAAAATTATACCCTGTGATTTCTAAAACTAATAATGTGTATAAACACTAGCAATTACTACCCACACTTTTTCAGTTCCCCCTTACTAGTATTTACAAAAATGAATCTAACTGTTCATAATTTTACAAAATAATTTATCAGAGAAATAATTTCTTATAGAGAGGTAATTTATCTGGTGATAAATTTTTGGGACAGTCAAATTTGTGAAGGATTCTCCATAACTGGTAGAAGTGGCTTACACGGTCCGTAGTAAATCTTTCGACAAAATGGACTGGTCCAGAGGGTTAAGAACAAATTATAGGAGTTGCATTGGCAAAATGAATTCAAAATGAGGTTAGTGTGGGTGGGTGTTTTTCTAACTGGATAGCTGTAATAGGTGTATTATAGGGACTAGCGTTGGAACCTTGGTTATTTGTAAAGGGCGGCATGGCCAGGGTTAGAATCTGTCACTGTCCGTAAGGAGTTTGTATATTTTATCTGGGTCTGATTGGGTTTTCCCTAGGTGCTCTGGTTTTCTTCCACCCTCCAAATTGTACAAGGATTGTAGGTTAACTGGGTGTAATTGGGCACATGGGGGCTCGTGGGCTGGAAGGGCCTGTTACCGTGCTGTATGTCTAAATTTAATTTAAATTTAAAAATAACTTGGATGAGACTGTACGTAGTATGAATAGTGTGTGCAGAGAATACAGGGCCCTGAAGAGTAATGAAAGCAGTCTAAGGATTCAGCAGGAAATAAAACAATTGCTTTTACCCTGTACCCCTAACAATAAGAGAAAGAGAAGCAAATTAGAATCCCTTCAGAGACACTGCGTGTCCGTGGATTTGCCTCCAGTGCTCCTGCAGCCACACAGACTCCTGTTCAGCCATGGCAGCCCAAGCTCTGATATGATCAGCAAATCTTCAGTGCCTGAGGCAACCCTTCTTGTCCCAGCACCCTCTCAAATCCCGGTTCCAACGCCTGTTTCCCATGAGCCAATCTCCAGCAGCCTGGAGTGAATCCTTCAACTGCAAGCCAGCAGCCTGTGTAGTTCCTTTAGCCGCTGGGCTCCTCGCTGTCCGCTGCCGTGGTCACCTTCTGTAGGGTCATCTCTCATGCTTCTCCTTCTCATTGGGAGGGGATGTCCTCCCCATTTCTGGTGCCCTGCTCCTCCCAGAGTCTGCAACCGCTATAGTCTGTGGTCCACCACAGGTGCCTCCATCGCGGATGAAGAATTTAAAAATAACCGTCAGGACCTCTAACAAGCCAGTTAAAGCCAGTACAGAGCCATTGGTATCAGAACCAGGCAGTAAAACCCTGCAGAGTAGCACTGTCTCCACTCCCCATTCTCCCAGGTCTGCACCAGTGGGAATACTGTCATAATTTTTTTTAAATTCCAGATGTGTGGAAAGTCAAATACTCTCCCTGCAAGTGGTGTCACAGGTCGATGGTGTGGTCAAAAAGACTTCTGCCATATTTTCCACTTAGGCTTTCACTGGAGTATTTGTACACAGAAGTTATGTTCCAGTTGTATCAGACATTGGTGAGGCCCCATTTAGAGTATTGTGTTCAGTTTGGGTCACTGGGCTGCAGGAAATGTTATCAAGGTGGAGAGAAGATTTATGAGGATGTTACCAGGACTCAAGGGACTGAGCTATAGAGAGAGGTTGAGCAGGGCTTTATTCCTTGAAGCGCAGGAGTATAAGGGGTGATTTCATGAGAGGAATAAATCTAGTGAATGCAGAAAAGCTTTTGCTGGAGTAGGGGCTTCAGTAACCAGAGCACAGATTTAAGGTGAGGGGGAGAGATTTTAAAAAAAACCTGAAAGGTAACTTTTTTTTCCACATGAAGGTTGGTGAGTGTATGGAATGGGCTGCCAGAGGAGGTGGTTGAGATAGGTACTATTGGCATGTTTAAGGAAAAATAATGGTCAGATACATGAATAGGGTGGAAGTAAAACACAAAAATCTGTAGATACCGTGGTTGAAATAAACACACTGAATTCTGGAGAAACTCAGCAGGTCAAACAGTGTCCTTTAAATAGCAATGGTAAAAATACATAACTGACGTTTCGGGCTTGAGACCTTCATCGAGGTACGGAAAAATGTTGGCAGGTGTCCGAACAAAAGAGTGAGGGGGGGGGTGGTGTGGTTGCAAAGGCAGGAGGTAATCAGTGAAGAAGGGAGGGAGAGGTCAACAGTGATCAAGGAAGGGAGGGATGGCCAACTGAAGTTAGAGGGAAGGGGGAAGGGACGGGGGAGGGGGAAGAAGAGCAGGTTAGCAGAAACCAGAAGTCGAAGTTAATGACGAAAATCAAGTGTTGTTCCTCCAATTTACGGTGGTCATTGTGGGATAGTACATGAGGCCATGGACAGACATGTGAGAATGGGAGTGTGAAGCAGAACTTAAATGATTGGGCACTGGGAGGTCTCTGTCACTGGTGCGAACAGAGCTAAAGTGCTCAGCAAAGCGATCTCCCAATCTGTGCTCAGTCTCTCTGATATAGGGAAGGCCACAAAGGGAGCACCGAATGCAGTAAATCATTCCTGCAGATACACAAGTGAAGAGTGGGTTCACTTGAAAGGCATTTTTAGGGCCTTGGACAGTGGTGAGGAAAGAGGTGCGGGCGCGAGTGTGGGACCTCCTGCGGCTACAAGGGAAGATGCCCGGGGGGGAGGGGGTGGAGGGGGAATTGGTGGGGAGGGATGAAGTCCCAGAGGGAGCAGTCCCTACGGAAGGAGGAGAAGGGAAGAAAAAGTTGATACAATTGGTGTAGTGGCTAGGGCAACGCCTTTACAGCACCAGCGATCAGGACTGGACTGGGATCGAATCTCATGCTTTCTTTTTATAATATTTTTATTAATTTTTATATACATAAATGTGCATTTATAGTACAGTTACAAAATGCATATAAAATGATAATTTACATAGCAAATTATAAAGGCATATAAAACACATCCATAATATATAAAACATAAACACAGATAGTCTTGTCTCTAAACCCCATCCCCTTACCATCGTTGTATGGCGAGAGAAGAAGAAAAAAAGAAAAATTTGTTCCTGGAGTTAAATAACAAAGCACTAGAGTTTAGGATTTCTATAACGTCTAAAGGTTGTGTAAAAAATTTAAGAATGGTCCTCACAACATTTGGAACTTGTGTAACAAATCTTTTCTAGGTTTAAATAGGGTATAATGTCCCTCAACCACTGAGCATGGGTAGGTGAGACAGCATCCTTCCATTTAAGTAATATCACACACCTGGCTAAGAGAGAGGCAAAAGAGAGAACTGCACATTTGATTGAAGTCAAAAGAACCTCATCATCTCCTGTTGTGCCGAAACAAGCAACCAAAGGATTTGGCTCTAGATTTAAATTAAGAATAGAGCTTGAAACACATCTCTCCAATATCCTTCAAGACTAGGACCCATTCAAAACATATGGATTAGAGAAGCCTTTCCCTCTTACATTTATCGCATTTTTAAAAATAATTTTTGAAAGCTATGAATGCTGGAAATCTGAAATATAGAACAGAAGATGTTGGAGATACTCAGAACATAGCATAGAACAGAACAGCACAGGAACAGACCCTTTGTGTCTGTGCCGAATAACGTCCAAATAAAACTAACACTCTGCTACTTGCTCCTGAGAGATATTTCACATTCATGTGTCCGTCACCCATGACCTCAATCACAGGTACATGCATTGTGGAATGCATTTGCAAAACATCGATCGATAAAGAAACAACATGAATATTTCAGGTCGCAGTCTCATATTAGACCAGGGAAAGTGAAAACAAGTTCGTTTTCAGTTGCAAAAAAAAGTGGGGAAGGGTTGAATAGCGTCAGGCCAAATGGGCAATTCGAAGCACCTTTTGTTTCTTAGTCTGCATTAGGCATTGATAGTAAGAGAACTGCAGAACATGTCCTGAAAGCCAGGCTATATTTATGGAGAAGAACTGAGGCAAAATCACAGATAGCTGTCTGGCAAAAATGGCCAGAGTTCTGACACGGACAATAATAAGAGAGCCTGCTATGTAAAGTTGAGTCAAAAAGTTGCATCATCCTGAACACAGCTGGTGCTCCTCAAACTTGGAGAGCCTCATTTTAATAGGGCAAAAACCCACAGTGGGAGAATTAAGTAGCAGGCAATTAGAGGGTTAGAATAATCCATGTGGACAGAATGATGGTGGCTGTGCAAATAAATTAATGACTGTTACTCCGCCAATTTGCCTACCGTGGTAGCCAAAGTTGCCAGGCCCATTGACAACAAGTTAGGAAATATCGATCAAAGCTGGTAAGTGCACAAAACCAAATATATATTGTTAATTTTAGACAGGATATTGAAACAATATAAGCTTATCTGCATGGCATGGCTCAGTGATGCTGAATTTAATTTATTGCAGGGAAGGAAAATATAGACCGCATAGGGGGAATGTGAAAGAATGATACTTGGGTGAGGCAAAAATCATATTTGGTAGTTCCCAATGACCTGCTAGATGCAGTGACTCTTCTACAAGGCAGCACAATTCTCAAGGAAAGACCAAGCTCAACCAGGCTAAACTGATAACCTCTGACAGTTCATGTTGTCAATGACCTTATCCATTATTTCCACGTTTCTAATGACCAAAGGCTTTCAGAAACAATTAAAAAATTTTAAATTATTGAAATAATCAAACATTAATAAAATATAACATTTACCCAGTATTTGAAATTAAAACAAGGTTTTAAAGTACTGCACCTTAGTTGGGATTGGCAGCAATTCCATTCAAATGAACAGGGCCAGCCTCAGTGTCAGCTATGACTGAGCTAAAGTTTAGATGCCAGATATGAAATGTATCTCACTCCTCACCTCAGTTTAATTTCAGATTTAGTGTGAGAGTACATACATGACATCACATCCAACCCCGAGATTCTTGTTACAGAGCATCCTGTTTCAATGGTGAGTCTGCATTTATTCGCTGCGCAGCACAGACACACTGCAGTTGGTCGTCAGTTCTCTAAGAATCGCCAGATAACTATCAGTATAACTGTCTTGTCATTTCAGTACGTTAATACTGCAACTCGATCTCCAAGTTCGTAGACAGCACCACCATTGGTGGTTGATTTAGTACAAATGGTGAGTCAGAAAACAGAATGTAGACTGAGAGCCTGGTTGGGCAATCTCAGAATAATAATCTTGCTCTCAACATCACCAAGACCAAGACGCTTATTGTTGATTTTAGGAAGGAGAGACCTTGCACCTTTGTGCACTGATGGGAGATAGATAAAACCTTCAAGTTCTCGGAAGTTCACATTTCAGAAGACCTCTCCTAGAACCAACACAACAAGATAATCCTAAGGAGGCACACCAATGTCTCCACTTTTTAAGAATTTGGCATGCCGTCAAAAATATCAAACTTCCACAGGTGCACTTTGGAAAGCATTCTGAAAGGTTGCATTCACAGTCTGGAATGGAAATTCAATTGACCAGGCATGCAGAAGACTCCAAAAGGTAACAAACATAGCCAGTTCTATTACAAAATCTCCACTGAATACATTATGTGAGGTGCTACCTCAAGAAGGTACATCCAATATCATAAAGGACCCTCATCACCACACCCTGATCACAACCTCTTCCCACTGCCACTTTTGGGCCAAAGGTACAGAAGCCTGAGGACCAGCACCTCTAGGTTCAAGAGCAGTTTCTTTCCAACAGCCATCAGATTCTTGAACCTCCCTTGTTACACTAATCTGGGATACTCCAAAATCACAAAAGGACTATACTTAATAAATAAACCTAAGTGTTGGAGAAACTCAGCAGGTCCTGCAGCATCTATAGGAGGCATAGATAATAAAATGAATGCTTCAGACCCAAACCCTTCTTCCCGAAATGTTGCTTATATATCTTTGCCTCCAATAGACACTGCAGGACCTGCTGAGTTTCTTCCAGTGCTTTTAGTATTTACTACAATCACAGCATCTGCAGATTGTTTCACGCCAAAGGACTACATTTATTTATTTGTATTTATTGTCATGTTCAGCTACTGGAAGCAAGGACTTGAGTGCAAATGTACATTGTACAGTGGATATGACTATAAATATTATCAAATTGTACAGGTGGCTAGTGTAGAGAATGCTAATGTATTAGGGCATTTTGAGATCAAGAAAGAGGTGGCGCTGTGGGTTTGGAAAAGCATTATGGTGTATGTCCCTGGGGCTTGATGAGATATTGATTATTGCAGGTTATGAAAGAGGCAAGAGAGGAGATTGCTGGGGCATTGATCAAGATCTTAGTAACAGGCGAGGTCCTCGAGGGCTGTAGAACAGCCAATGTTGTTTAAGAAGGAAAATAATAATTTTCCAGTGAGTCTCAGATCAGTGGTAGGGAATCTACTGGAAAAGGAACTTAGGGATAGGATTTTTGAACATTCAGATTAGGGATAATCATTATGGTTTTGAGAGGGGCAGGTCATGGCTTACAAATTTGAGCTTTTTGAAGAATTGGACATTGATGAGGGAAGGGCAGTGGATGTAGTCCACATGGAGTTTTGTCAGGGTTCCTCATGGTAGACTGATTCAGAAGTTAAATAGTTGATAGGTTTTGGAATCGTCTTGCTCAGAAAAGATAAAGATTATTGGTGGATGAATGTTATTCTAGCAGACATTCTAATGACATTTTTCAAATGTCATTAGATATGGGGATAGTGCCGGAGGATTGGCGCATTGCGCATGTGGTTCCGTTATTTAAAAAGGGTTCAAGGAGGAAGCCTGGCAACTATCGGCCTGTAAGTTTGACGTCTGTGGTAGGTAAATTAATGGAGAAAATTCTTAGAGATAGTACTTATAAACATCTGGATAGACAGGGTCTGATCAGGAGCACTCAACATGGATTTGTGGGAGGAAGGTCATGTTTGACCAATCTGATTGAATTTTTTGAAGAGGTGACTAGGAATGTGGATGAGGGTAGCGCAGTGGATGTTGTCTATATGGACTTCAGTAAGGCCTTCGATAAGGTACCACATGGAAGGTTAGTTAGGAAGGTGCAGTCTTTAGGTATAAATTTTGAGATAGTCAAATGGATTGAACATTGGCTGAAAGGGAGAGGCCAGAGAGTGGTAGTGGATAATTGTCTGTCAGGTTGGAGGCCGGTGACCAGTGGTGTGCCTCAAGGATCTGTATTGGGCCCATTGTTGTTCGTTATATACATTAATGATCTAGATGATGGGGTGGTGAATTGGATTAGTAAATATGCAGACGATACTAAGATAGGTGGAATAGTGGATAATGAAGAAGGTTTTCAAGGATTGCAGAGGGATTTGGACTGCTTAGAAAAGTGGGCTGAAAAATGGCAGATGGAATTTAATGCTGATAAGTGTGAGGTGCTTCATTTTGGTAAGAAGAATCAGAATAGGACATATGTGGTAAATGGGAGAGCATTGAGGAATACAGAAGAGCAGAAAGATTTAGGAGTGACGGTACATCGTTCCCTGAAGGTAGAAACTCACGTGAATAGGGTGGTGAAGAAGGCTTTTAGTATGCTGGCCTTTATCAATCATTGCATGGAATATAGGAGTTGGGAGGTGATGTTGAGATTGTATAAGACGTTGGTGCGGCCTAATTTGGAGTTCTGTGTGCAGTTCTGGTCGCCTAATTATAGGAAGGATATAAACAGAGTGGAGAGAGTGCAGAGAAGGTTTACCAGAATGTTGCCTGGACAGAATGGGTCTTTATTCTTTGGAGCGTAGAAGGTTGAGAGGGGATTTGATAGAAGTATTTAAGATTATGGAAGGGATAGACAGAATGGATGTGGATAGACTATTTCCGTTAAGAGGAGGAAAGTTTAAAACAAGAGGACATGAGTTAAGAATTAAGGGGCAGAGGTTTAGAGGTAACATGAGGGGGAACTTCTTTACTCAGAGAGTGGTAGCTGTGTGGAATGATCTTCTGGGAGAAATAGTGGCGGCGGAGTCAATTGTATTATTTAAGAAAAGGTTGGACAGGTATATGGATGAGAAGAAGATGGAGGGTTATGGGCATTGTGCAGGGAGGTGGGATTAGAAAGGGGTGTTTGGTTCGGTGCGGACTAGAAGGGCCTAATGGCCTGTTTCCGTGCTGTAATTGTTATGTTATGTTATGTTATAAACCAGTGTTGCAGGGATGGGTGCTGAGAGGCCTGATGTTTGTGACAATATGGTTGAGTTATGGATAATGTAGATGGTTATCAAAGAAGACAACAAGATATAGATCAGTTCCAGATATTGGGAGAGAAATGACAAATGAACTTTAATCCAGACAACTGTGAGGTGTTGGGAAGTCAAATGTAAGGAGAAAGATGTACAAAAGGATCTGGGCGGGTGGGGGGGTTCCAGATCATAGTTCCTTGAAAATAGACAAGGTGACAAAGAAGGCTATGGCATGCTTGCTTTCATTAGTCTGGCCATTGAGCATTCGAGTAAGAAGTCATTTTGGAGCTATTTATTGTCATACATGACATCACATACAACCCTGAGATTCTTTTACCTGCAGGCTAGGCAAAACTTCTACATATCAGTAACTGTAAATTGAACACAAGAATAAAGATATGTAAACAAAAGAGGGAAATGTAAACAAAGAAAGAAATGTAAACAACCTGACTGTGCAATACAGAAAAAATTCAGTTTAAAAAAAATGCAAAGTATGAGTCCTTAAACCAATCTCTGATTGAGTGTTATTTAGGAGGCTGATAGTGGAGGGGTAGCAACTGTTCCTGAATTTGGTGGTATGAATTTTGTAGTACCTATACCTTTTATTCTGATGGCAGCAGTGAGAAAAGAGCATGTCCTGGGTGGCGTGAGTCCTTGATGATTGTTGCTGCTCCATGTTGATATTCTCAATGGTGGGGAGGGTTTTGCCTGTGATGGACTGGGCTGTGTCCACTCCCTTTTGCATGGCTTTCTGCTCAGAGGTATTGTTGCCTCCTACCGGGCCATCAGTCAACACATGCATGTAGAAGTTTGCAAAGGTTTCCGAGGTGCTGATGTGCTTTCTTCATGATGACATTAGGGGTTTGAATCCAGGGAAGTCCTTCCGAGATGGTGACACCCAGAAATTTAAATTTGATCTCAAGCTCCACCTCTAATCCCCCAATGATCACTGGATCGTACACCTCAGGCTTTCCCTTCCCGAAGTCTATAATCAGCTCCTTGGTTTTGGTGACATTGAGTGAGAGGTTGTTGTTGGTGCACCATTCAGACAAGTTTTCAGTCACCCTCCTGTATGTTCACTTCATTGCCATTTTTTTATACAGCCCACTGTTAGAAAATTTGTAAATGGTGTTGCTACTGTACCAAGCCACACTGTCATAGGTATGAAGCGCGTAGAGCAGCATTGCGATGCTCCGGAGCTGAAGGAGATGGTAGAGCAGATTTTCTTGCCGATCTGCACAGATTTGGGTCTGGAGGAGAGGAAATCCAGGGTCCAATTGCACAGTGGGTTATTGAGGCCTAGGCTTTGGAGTTTATAAAACCTAGAGAAAAGTGTGTATTTCTGCTCACCCCATTATAGAAAGAATATGGAGGCTTTGGAAAGTATACAAGAGATTTACCAGAATGCTGCTTGGACTATGGCGAAGTGGCTAAATTTGAGTTGTTTTCTCTGGAACATCAGATGTTGAGGGAGACCTAATGAAAATTTATAAAATAAAGAGAGACATAGACATGATAGAGACAGTCAGGATCTTTTTCCCTCGAGTGAAAAATGTCACAAATGTTTAAAGTGTTGGGATGTGTGAGGCATGTTTTTTTACATGGAGTAATTGATGCCCAGAATGGGCTGGCATGAGTTGTAGTGGAACCAGGTATGATGGTTTCTTATTCTTCTTCTTTGGCTTGGCTTCGCAGACGAAGATTTATGGAGGGTTATGTCCACGTCTGCTGCAGGCTCGTTGGTGACTGACAAGTCCGATGCGGGGCAGGCAGGCACGGTTGCAGTGGTTGCAAGGTATGATGGTAGCATTTAATTATATATCATGTGCACAGGGCAGAATTTTAGTTTATTTTGGGCATGATGTTCAGCCCAGACAACATAAGGACCTGCTCTGTTCCTGTGCTATACTGTTCTATGTTCTGTGGGTACATAGGAGAGAAAAGAATAGAACACTACACTGTTAACATATATGAAAAGATATGAAAGCATAAACGTTGAAATTGATGAGCTGCATCAAATAAAATCATTCTTTGCTTTCTCGGCCAAAGATAGTACTAGCTGCTTTATGGTATCCATCAAATAAGATGCTGAATTAATGTCCCCTTCTTTCCATGCAGCCAAGCTGAGATTTCATCAGTCCAGTTAAAAAGCAAGGGTTGCTTTGGCTAATAGTTCAATCTCATCAACAATTAACAGGGATGATCCTTTATTTCATACATATGTGGGAGCTTAATGAGTACAAATTCACTGCCAATTTTTAACTTCAAAAATACTTAATTGGCTGTAAAGTGCTGTGGGATGTCAGCGCAAACCATCAAGAATCCATTTACACTAATCCTATTTTATTCTCTCCACATTCCCTTCTGCTCTTCCAAAACTCAGGTCAGGATTCAACCTGGTGATTCGAGCTCTAAGGCAGTACCTCCATCAACTGCGTCCCTGTATTATTTTGCTGTAAAAACATGCTCATTCTTTTAAAATAATTTTCCAAACTAAAAATACAATGAATACATGTGTAGCCACTAGAATCTCAGTGGACACAACAAAATAATCACACAAGGCATTCTTGGAGTGATTCAAACCGATTTACTCTTCATCACCTGTGCAACCTTTTAAAAACCAGAATCACACGCTCGACGTCATGCGCTATGACATCACATGGCTGGTTCGATGCCTCCTGGGAGTTGTAGTGCCACCACATGCAGGTTACATCAATAAAACTACATAACCTGTTTGATTGAGCATTTTCAGTTCAACAAAGAGTGGTTAAAAAAGGTTAATAAGTACAGCAACAAAAGACTGAAAGTTTTCTATGGAAGAAAATAATTAGGGTATGAGATAATGCAGTATAGAAATGTAAATTCACCAAATAGTCTTTCCAGAAACACTTCCTCCAATCCAGTGCACTCCATTTGGTTTTCACAATGTGGCCTCCTCAGCGTTAAAAACCAAAAGCAGATGAGGTGATCATTTTGTGGAGCACCTGCACTCATTCTACAGGAGTGACCTGCAGCTTCCCACCCCCATTCTGACCTTTATGGCTTTCCACGCTGTTATAATGAGGCCCAATTGAGGCTTGAAGAAGAACACCTCTTTTTTTTTGTTGCCTTCAGGAATCAATTGTGAATTCTCCAAATAACTTGGTGATTCAGTGCTTGCTACTCCACTCCTCCCTTATTTTCCTTTTCATTTACATTTTTGTATATAATAAGTGAGACCATTACAACTTCGCCCAGATTTCGGAACATCAGTAACATAAAGGAACTGTCGATTTACTGGCCATATCATTTCATTCTAATAACATGTATAGCTTTTGTTCCTCCTATTGTTCTTCCCCATTTCTCAGCTACTTAAACCAACTTCATTTCTCTCTTTCTCAGTTCTGATGGTCTTTGATATGAAATAAGCGGATCGCTTTTTAACAGATGCTGTCTGAGCCTTTCCAGTGTTTTATTTTTAATTTCAGATTTCCAGCATGCTTTTATTATCGATGTGAACATTTGTCCTGTTGAAAGGAATCTGGGAATGAATACAGTCACTCCACAGATTATTTAAGGATTCCCATCCTGTGAACTGTCTGTAAGCTTATTTCTCCACAAGTCAAAAACAAGAGTTTTCTAGAGCTATCCTCTTCATATACTTGGAGCAATTTTTTCATTCCTTTCAAAATAGTAAAACTATCCAGGATTAAAATTATGGAATACATAATGAATATCATGAAACATTTTACCAACATTATTATACAAAATCTTGAAATTGCTTTAAACAAAAATGGGAGAATTTTCCTCAAGTCAGATCTTCATGTCAGGTCACTCTTAAATCAAGGAGCCCCTGTAGAGAACAAAATGGCAGAAGAATTAAGCATCAGTTCCACTTCACTCTTCGATGGAGACAATAAAAGGAATATAGGGAAATGAAAGGGAATAAGGTATTCCAAAAAAAACTGCGACCACCAGGGACAATACTGAGTGACTTGTTTGAGCTGTAAATTGGCAAGTTTTCAGTTCCTAGGTGCTGATGGGCTCCAACCTACCATATATACCAGAATATAAAATGACTCGTGTTTAATACAATCCCCTGAGCTTCCACCTAAAATGTAGATTATGAGCCTACATAAGACTACCTCAAGTCTTACTGCCCCAACAGTCCTTTACCAACCATCCCATTGACCAGTGGAGTGATGCTGTCACAATATTTTGAGAGCAACTTACTCTGTAAAGATTTAAATGTTATAAGCATCTTTTAAAATAAACCACTGTCGGCTCCTTTAACAGGTCATTGAAAGCCTGCACATAGACGACGGCAGTCCGACTGGGCGTAGGGATCCCACTGTTAAGGTTCGGATTTTATGCACGGTGGAGGGGTGTGTGGAGACATCGCTGTTAAGGTTCAGATTTTATAGTTGGCATATAAACCGACTCTTGGTTTTGGGGCAATATATTTAAGATTCAAACACCGTCTTTACGCCAACATATACAGTAGGTTTTCCATTACATAGGAACATAAAAAAGGAAAGACAGAAAGTAGTAAACTACAAACCCCATAGCTTATCATTTATCAGTGGAAAAAAGTGCTTTTGCACTGCCAAACATGGCATGGTGAAAGGGAAATGTTTTTGACTAGTTTATTGGAATTTCTGAAAGTAACATTTGATGTTGATAAAATAGAATATATGGATGGGTACAATGTTTTCTATACAGAAGGCAGTTGTTACAATGCAACATCAATGACTACTGCAGCAAGTACAATCTGGTGAGATAGACACTTTACTGATTTCTTTAATTTTCTCTGTATTGCCCAGTTTGTTTACATTCATAATCTGTTTACAGTTGTTTATTTATTCACATGTGCATGTTGTGGACAGTTTTTGTTTGTACTATTAATGAGCGGTGATTCTGCCTGGCCCACAGGAAAAAGAATCTCAGGGTTGTATGTGATGTCAAGAATGTACTCTGACAACAAATTTGAATCTGAAACCTGAGGAGACAACATGTTGGCATAGATTGAAGACTGGTAGCCTAAAGGAAATGGAGTGATGCACAAATTGATCCTGTTCTGGCTGGTATAATGCATTCCAAGTGAATCACAGAGATCGGTGGTGGGGTCTGACATTGTCCCAATTTAGATCAAAGATTTAATGAAGGCATTATAAGGTATGGTTACTGTAGAGCTCGTCGAAAGAATCAAAGACTTGTTGATCCAAACCAAGGCTTTTATTAGCTCTTCACAGGTGGCCGACCAGTCCGGAATGATCCGACCTGGCTAGGGACACAACCCTTTAAGGCCCAGACAGTAGGCGTGGCTAAGCTCTCAGCCAATCGCTGTAAGAACAGTCGAGATACTGTAACTATATACACTATATAAATTGGTGATAGATCTGTATACTATCAGTTACTAAATTTGCTGATGGCAGAAAGATAGGAAGGGAAGTTAATTGTGAGGAGGAAGATAAATGAGATACAGATAAATCAGCAAAGGTCTTAAAATATAAAGTGGAAATATATGAAATTATCCCTTTTGGCAAAAAAATACATATTTTAAATTTCGAGATACAGCACAGCTACAGGTCCATCTGGCTCACGAGCCCATGCCATCCTACAAACCCCCTACGTTTTTGAAGAGTGGAAGGAAATCAGAGCACCTGGAGGATACCCATGAAGGTCACAGGGAGAATGTACAAACAGTACACGTACAGACAGCACCAGATTCAAACCCGAGCTGCTCATGCTGCAATAGCTTTGCGCTTACTGTGCCACCCCAATTGAAATGGTAAGGGATTACAGCGCTCTTATATATAGGGGGATCTGGCTGTACTTTGCATGATTTTCAAAGACTTCTATGAAGAAATTTTGTAATAAGGAAAGAAACTGAATGCTGTATTTATTGCTAAGAGAACTAAACACAAAAGTAGAGGTTATGCTTCACATGTGTGTGGGTTAAGGGTGAGACCACATCTGGAGTATTCATCAATATTCCATGCTATCAAGAGTCAAGGAAGGATGTTGATGAATTGGAAGTTTAGAATTTTATGGGTCACCAATAAGTAGTCACCTATGATGGAGATAAGGCAAAATGTCTTCTCTCATGAACTTGTTCGCCTTTTGAAATCTCTTCCCCAAAGTGCAGTGGAAATTGACGTCACATTCTTGATAAACAAGGAGTGAAAGGTTACAATGGGTGTACAGGAATGTGGAGCTGAATGTACAACTGATTCAGTCGTTACATTATTAAATGAAGCCCACCGTTATTGAATGAAGATCTACTGGGACCAATGCCTGAAGAGGGCGCACAAAATCAGTGAACCGGTGCGGACTCGAAAGGCCAACGTGGCCTGTTCCTGCTCCATTAATGGTTATATATAGTTATGGTTATGGTTAAACTCTAGTGGCCAGATGGTCTGCTTCTGCAAATCTGATTACAAATTGCAATACAAACACCAAAAATAACTATCTTTGACAAGCGAGTGTCTAAACTCCAACCCTTAACAGTCAATTATCGCCAAGTTTTGCGTCATAAACATCATACAGCTCACTACTTACTGGAAACCTGGCTGGATCAGCTCACGAGAGCAACTCTGATAGCAGATCTCCTAATGTCCAAAAGCTACAAAGCACAGTAAAGTGCAATTGACTACTACCTGAACGAGTGCAGCTTCATCAACTCTCAGGACGCATGATATTATCTAATATATAAGCAGTAGCCCATTTGCTTTGCACCTAGCATTTTGCTCAATGCTATTATTACAGTACCAGCAACCAGAGTACGAATCCAGCGGTATGTAAAGAGCATTTATATTCTCCCCATGACTTGCGTGGGTTTTTCTTTGGGTGCTCCAGTTTCCTCCCGTCCTCCAAAATGTACAGGGTTGGGAGGTTAATTGGGTGAAATTGGGCTGTGTCCAATTTAAACATTCATTTCCTCCTTCACCAGTGGCTGTAATGTGTAGTAGCTACAAACTGCGTTGCAGTTCAGTGCCAAAACTACTTGAATTGTACCACATGTACATGAACTTCAATGTCGCTGGGTCCAAATCGTGGAATTATCTACCCAATAACTTTGTGGGTGTTACCTCACCAAAAGCAGTTGTTCAAGAAAGCCACTCAGCATGACTTTTTCTATATTTTAATATTTTCTTTTCAAAAATTAAACATAGTGATATTTTAAATATACAATATATTAATTGTTTTCTCACAAACAAAAACAAAACAGTGCCTTCTTCCTCCCCTTCCATACACACAGACCTGTTCACCGTTAGAGCTTACATTAAGTAAGTAGAGTTCAGTTGGGGAAATATTTTTATTTATTAAATAGTTACTTTTATACCCTTTTTTTTACTGAACCATCCCCTATGTGATCCAGGTACGGCGGCCAGACCTTTACAAAAGTGTCATATATATTCTTTAAGTTATATGTGATTTTTTTTTCCATAGTCCATAGTTCATTTCCACAGTCCATCGTGCTATAACTAGAGGGGAGGCGGACTTCCAAGTGAGCACGATACACCACTTTGCTACCGCCAGTGCTATTTTTATAAATGAGATTTGATATTTGGACAATTTGTCACTTATTTCCATGTAATTACCTAATAGATATATGTCCAGGTCGCCCGAAGGCCACTCCTGTTATCCCAGTTAATTTTTCTGTGATTTCTTGCCAAAATGGCTTAATTTTCATGCATGACCACGTGGTATGTAGAAAAATTCCTGTCTCAGTCGCACATCTGAAACACATCTCTGAAATTTCAGCTCTTGATCTGTGTAATTTTTGTGGGGTAAGATATAATTGGTATTAAAAATTATACTGAACAAATCCATATCTTGCA
>NW_027212133.1:0-46523 GCF_036971445.1 Narcine bancroftii | reverse complement strand
TCTTTCTCTCTCCCTCTCTCTCTCTTTCTCCCTCTCTCTCCCTCGTTCTGCCTTTCCCTTTTTCCCTCTCTCCTCCCTGCTTCTCCCTCTCTCCGTCCCTCTCTCTCTAATCTCTCCCACACTCCCTCTTTCGCTCTCTCTCCCTCTCTCTACCTGTCTCTCTCTCACTCCCTCTCTCCCTCTCTCTTCCTCTCTCTCTCTCTTTCTTTCTCTCTCCCTCTCACTCTCTCCACTAGCTCTCCTCCCTCTCTTTCTCACTCTCTCCCCTCTCTCTCTTTCTCTCTCTCACCCTCCCTCTTACTTTCTCTCTCTCTCTTTCTCTCTCTCTACCCCTCTCCCTCCCTCTCCCTCCCCCTCTCTCTCCCTACCTCTCTCTCTCCTCTCTCTTTTTCTCACACTCTCCCTCTCAATCTCTTTCACTATTTCTCTCACTCTATCTCTCTTTCTCTCTCTCCCTCTTCCTCTCTCTCTCTCTCTGCCTCTACCCCCCCTCTCTCTCTCCTTCTCTCTCCCTCTCTCTCTCTCCCTCTCTCCCCAATCTCTCTCTTACTCTTAATCTCCAACTCTCTCTCTCCCCCCTCTCTCTCTCTCCCTCTCCCTCTCACTATCTCTACCAGTCCCTCTCCCTCTCTCTCTCTTTCACTCTCACTCTCTATCTCCCACTTTCTCTCTCTGCCTTTCCCTCTCTCTCTCTCTCAATCCCTCACTCTCCCTCTCCCTCTCTCTCACACTCTACCTCCCTCTTTCTCCTTTTCCCTCCCTTTCTCTCTCTCTCCCTCTCTCTCTTATCCTCTGTCACCCTCTCCCTCTCTCTCTCTTTCATTCTCTCTTCTCTCGCAATCGCCCTCCCTCCCGCTCTGTACATCCCTCGATCTCACTCTCTTTTTCTCTCTCTCTCTCGCACTCCTTCTCTTTCTCTCTCTCTCTCCTTCTCCCTCTCTTTCTCTCTCTCCCTCCTTCCTCTCTCTCTGTCTCTCTTCCTCCCTCTCTCTCCCTCTCTCTCCCCTCTCCCACTCTCTCTCTCACTCCATCTCCTTCTCTCTCTTGCCCTCTCTATCTCCCACTCTCTCTCTCTCTCTGCTTCTCCACCTCTCTCCTTCACATTCTCTCTCTCTCTCCCTCTCCCTCTCTCTCTCTCCCTCTACCCCCTCTCTCTTTTTCTCACTCCCTCTCTCTCCCTTTCTCTCTTCCTCTCTCCTTCTCTCTCTCTTTCTCTTACACTCTATCTCCCACACTATCTCTGTCTACCACTCCCTCTCTCTCTCCTCTCTCTCTCCCTCTCTCTCCCTCTAGTCTTCCTCTCTCTCACTCACTCTCTATCACCCACTCTCTCTCTCTCTCCTCTCCCTCTCCCTCTATCTCGCTCTCTCCCTCTCCCTCTATTTCCTGATCTCTCTCTCTACCTTACTCATTCTCTCTCTCTCTCCCTTTTCCTCTCTCTCTCTCCTTCACTATCCCTTTCTCTCTCTTTCTCTCTTTGCTCCCTCCCACTCCCTCTCTCTCTCCATCTCCCTCTCTCTCTCTCTCTCCCTCCTTCTCTCGCTCTCTCACTCTCCCCTCTCTCTTTCTCTTTCTCTCTCTCTCCCTCTTTCTCTCGCTTTCTCTCCCTCTCTCTCTCTCTCTCTCCTTCTCTCTCTTGCTCTCTTACTCTCTATCTCCCTCTCTCTCTCTCTCTCACTCACTCTCTATCTCCTGCTCTCTCTCTCCCTTTCCCTCTCCCTCTCTCACTCCCTCTCTCTCTCCCTCTCCCTCTATCTCTCTATCTCCATTTCCGCCTCTTTCCCTTTCTCTCTCTCTCTCCTTATCACTCACTCCCTCCCTCTCTCTCTCCCTCCCTCTCCCCCTCCCTCTCTCTCTTTCTCTCACTCCCTCTCTCTCCCTTTCTCTCTTCCTCTCTCCTTCTCTCTCTCTTTCTCTTACTCTATCTCCCACTCTATCTCTATCTCTGTCTACCCCTCCCTCTCTCTCTCCTCTCTCTCTCCCTCTCTCTCCCTCTCTGTCTTCCTCTCTCTCACTCACTCTCTATCACCCACTCTCTCTCTCTCCCTCTCCCTCTATCTCGCTCTCTTCCTCTCCCTCTCTATTTCCTGCTCTCTCTCTCTACCTTACTCTTTCTCTCTCCCTTTTCCTCTCTCTCTCTCCTTCACTATCCCTTTCTCTCTCTTTGCTCCCTCCCACTCCCTCTCTCTCTCCATCTCCCTCTCTCTCTCTCCCTCCCTCTCTCGCTCTCTCTCTCTCCCCTCTCTTTCTCTTTCTCTCTCTCTCCCTCTTTCTCTTGCTTTCTCTCTCTCCCTCTCGCTCTCTAACTCCTGCTCTCTCTCCCTATCTTATTCTTTGTCACTCTCTCTGCCTCTCTCTCTCCCTATCCATCTCTCTCTCTCTCTACCTCTGCTGTCTCACTCTCTCCCTCTCTCTTTCCCTGTCTCCCTCTCTCTCTCTCTCTCTCTCTCCTTCTCTCTCTTGCTCTCTTACTCTCTATCTCCCTCTCTCTCTCTCTCTCACTCACTCTCTATCTCCTGCTCTCTCTCTCCCTTTCCCTCTCCCTCTCTCACTCCCTCTCTCTCTCCCTCTCCCTCTAACTCTCTATCTCCATTTCCGCCTCTTTCCCTTTCTCTCTCTTTCTCCTTATCACTCACTCTCTCCCTCTCTCTCTCCTTCTTCCTCTCTTTCACTCCCTTCCTCCCTCTCTCTCTATATATATATTTTTTCCTCTTTCTCTCCCACCCTCTCTCTCTCCTTCTCTCTCTCTTTATCTCTCTCTTCTCTCGCTCTCGGTCTCCCTCTCTCTCTCTCTCTCTCTCTATATATATATATATATATATATATATCTCCCTCTCTCTCTCTCTTTCACTCTCTCCCTTTCCCTCACTCTCTCTCTCTCCCTCTCCCTCTCTCTCTCTCCCTCTACCCCCTCTCTCTTTCTCTCTCTCCCTCTCTCTCCCTTTCTCTCGTCCTCTCTCCTTCTCTCTCTCTCTCTCTTACAGTCTATCTCCCACTCTATCTCTATCTCTGTCTACCCCTCACTCTCTCTCTCCTTTCTCTCTCCCTCTCTGTCTTTCTCTCTCTCACTCACTCTCTATCACCCACTCTCTCTCTCTATCTCGCTCTCTACCTCTCCCTCTCTATTTCCTGCTCTCTCTCTCTACCTTACTCTTTCTCTCTCTCTCTCTCTCTCCCTTTTCCTCTCTCTCTCTCCTGCACTATCCCTTTCTCTCTCTTTCTTTCCTCCCTCCCACTCCCTCTCTCTCTCCATCTCCCTCTCACTCTCTCTCCCTTCCTCTCTCACTATCTCTCTCCCCTCTCACATTCTCTTTCTCTCTCTTCCCCTTTCTCTCGCTTTCTCACTATCTCTCTCCCCTCTCACATTCTCTTTCTCTCTCTTCCCCTTTCTCTCGCTTTCTCTCTCTCCCTCTCGCTCTCTAACTCCTGCTCTCTCCTTATCTTATTATTTGTCTCTCTCTCTGCCTCTCTCTCTCTACCCCTGCTGTCTCACTCTCTCCCTCTCTCTTTCCCTGTCTCCCTCTCTCTCTCTCTCTCTCCTTCTCTCCCTTGCTCTCTTACTCTCTATCTCCCTCTCTCTCTCTCACTCCCTATCTCCTGCTCTCTCTCTCCCTTTCCCTCTCCCTCTCTCACACCCTCTCTCTGTCCCTCTCCCTCTATCTCTCTATTTCTGCCTCTTTCCCTTTCTCTCTCTCTCCTTATCACTCACTCTCTCCCTCTCTCTCTCCTTCTTCCTCTCATTCACTCCCTTCCTCCCTCTCTCTCTCCCTATATATTTTCCTTTCTCTCCCACCCTCTCTCTCTCTTTCTCTCTCTCTTTCTCTCTCTCTTCTCTCGCTCTCGGTCTCTCCCTCTCTCTATATATATATCTCTCTATATATATTTTTTTTTCCTCTTTCTCTCCCTCCCTCTCTCTCTCTTTCTCTCTCTCTTTCTCTCTCTCTTCTCTCGCTCTCGGTCTCTCCCTCTCTCTATATATATCTCTCTCGCTCTCCCTCTCTCTCTCTCTTTCCCTCTCCCTTTCCTTCTCTCTCTCTCCCTCCCTCTCTCTTTCTCTCTCTCTCTCTTTCACTCTCTCTTCCCTCGCTCTCTCTCTCCCTCCCCATACTTTCTATGTATCTCTTCATCCATCTGTCCCTCTCCATGTCTCTCTCTTTCTCTCTCCCTCTCTCTCTCTCCCCCACTCTCTCCCCTTCTCTCTCTCCCTTTCTCGCCCTCTCTATCTCCCACTCTCTCTCTGTCCCTGCCTCTCCATTTCTTTCTCCCTCTCACACACTCTCTCCCTCTCCCTCTCTGCCTCTCTCCTTCTCTCTCTCTTACTCTCTATCTCCCACTCTATCTCTCACTCTCTATCTCCTGCTCTCTCACTCTCCCTTTCCCTCTCCCTCTCTCACACCCTCTCTCTCTCCCTCTCCCTCTATCTCTCTATTTCTGCCTCTTTCCCTTTCTCTCTCTCTCCTTATCACTCACTCTCTCCCTCTCTCACTCCTTTTTCCTCTCATTCACTCCCTTCCTCCCTCTCTCTCTCCCTATATATTTTCCTTTCTCTCCCACCCTCTCTCTCTCTTTCTCTCTCTCTTTCTCTCTCTCTCCCTCTCTCTCTCGCTCTCTCTTTTCCACTATCTCTCCCTCTCTATTTCTCTTTCTCTCTCTCTTTCTACTTTCCCTCTCTCGCTCTCGATCTCCTCTCTGCCTCTCTCTACCTCTCTCTCTCTATCTTTTTATCTATCTCTCCCTCTCTCTCTCTCCCTCCCTCTCCCCCTCTCTCTCTCTGCCCCCCTCTCTCTCTTTCTCTTTCTCTCTCTCCCTCTTTCTCTCACTTTCTCTCTCAACTTCTCACTCTCTCTTTCTCTCCCTGTCTCTCTCTCTCCCTCTCCCTCTTTAACTCCTGCTCTCTCTCCCTATCTTATTCTTTGTCTCTCTCTCTGCCTCTCTCTCTCCCTATCCATCTCTATCTGTCTCTCTCTACCCCTGCTGTCTGACTCTCTCCCTTTCTCTTCCCTGTCTCCCTCTCTCTCTCTCCCTCTCTCCTCTCTATCTCTCTCACTCTCTATCTCCTGCTCTCTCTCTCTCTCCCTTTCCCTCTCCCTCTCTCACTCCCTCTCTCTCTCTCCCCTCTCCCACTATCTCTCTATCTCCCTTTCTGTCTCTTTCCCTTTCTCTCTCTCTCCTTATCACTCACTCCCTCCCTCTCTCTATATATATATTTTCCTCTTTCTCTCCCTCCCTCTCTCTCTTTCTCTCTCTCTTTCTCTCTCTATTCTCTCGCTCTCGGTCTCTCCCTCTCTCTATATATATATCTCTCTCTCTCCCTCTCTCTCTCTTTCTCTCCCTTTCCCTCTCTCTCTCTCCGTCCCTCTCTCTTTCTCACTCTCCCTTTCACTCTCTCTTCCCTCGCTCTCTCTCTCCCTCCCCCCACTCTTTATGTCTCTTTTCATCCATCTGTCCCTCTCCATCTCTCTTTTTCTCTCTCTCTCTTTCTCTCTTCTCTCTCTCTCTCTGTCTACCCCTCCCTCTCTCTCTCGTCTCTCTCCCCCTCTCTCCCTCTCAGTCTACCTCACTCTCTCTCTCTCATCCTCTACCACTCTCTATCTCTCCTTTTCTCTCTCTTGCCCACTCACTCTCTCTCCCTCTCTGTCTCTCCCTCTCGCTCTCTCTTTCTCTCTCTCCTTTTCTCTCTCTTGCCCACTCACTCTCTCTCCCTCTCTCTCCCTCTCTGTCTCTCCCTCTCTCTCTCTCTCCCTCCCTACTTCTCTCTCTCCCTCTCGCTCTCTCTCTCTCGTTTTTTCTCTCTCTCTCCCTCTCCATCTCTTTCCCTCTCTCTCTCTCACTCTCTCTCTCTTTTTCTCTCCATCCCTCCCTCCCTCTCCCACTCCCTCTTTCTCTCTCTCCCTCTCTCCCCCTTCCCTCCTTTCTTTCTCTCTCTCTCACACACTCTCACTCCCTCTCTGTCTCCGTCTCTCTCTCTCTCTCACTCTCTATCTCCTGCTCTCTATCTCTCCCTTTCCCTCTCTCTTTCCCTTTCTCCCTCTCTCCCTCTCTCTCACTCTCTCTCCTTCTCCCTCTCTTTCTCTCTCTCTCCCTCTCTCTCTCCCTCCCTCTCTCTCGCCCTCCCTCTCCCCCTCCCTCTCTCTCTTTCTCTCTCCCTCTCTCTCTTTCTCCCTCTCTCTCCCTCGTTCTGCCTTTCCCTTTTTCCCTCTCTCCTCCCTGCTTCTCCCTCTCTCCGTCCCTCTCTAATCTCTCCCACACACCCTCTTTCGCTCTCTCTCCCTCTCTCTACCTGTCTCTCTCTCACTCCCTCTCTCCCTCTCTCTTCCTCTCTCTCTCTCTTTCTTTCTCTCTCCCTCTCACTCTCTCCCACTAGCTCTCCTCCCTCTCTTTCTCACTCTCTCCCCTCTCTCTCTTTCTCTCTCTCTCACCCTCCCTCTTACTTTCTCTCTCTCTCTTTCTCTCTCTCTACCCCTCTCCCTCCCTCTCCCTCCCCCTCTCTCTCCCTACCTCTCTCACTCCTCTCTCTTTTTCTCACACTCTCCTTCTCAATCTCTTTCACTATTTCACTCTATCTCTCTTTCTCTCTCTCCCTCTTCCTCTCTCTCTCTCTCTGCCTCTACCCCCCCCTCTCTCTCTCCTTCTCTCTCCCTCTCTCTCTCTCCCTCTCTCCCCAATCTCTCTCTTACTCTTAATCTCCAACTCTCTCTCTCCCCCCTCTCTCTCTCTCCCTCTCCCTCTCACTATCTCTACCAGTCCCTCCCTCTCTCTCTCTTTCACTCTCACTCTCTATCTCCCTTTCTCTCTCTGCCTTTCCCTCTCTCTCTCTCTCAATCCCTCACTCTCCCTCTCCCTCTCTCTCACACTCTACCTCCCTCTTTCTCCTTTTCCCTCCCTTTCTCTCTCTCTCCCTCTCTCTCTTATCCTCTGTCACCCTCTCCCTCTCTCTCTCTTTCATTCTCTCTTCTCTCGCAATCGCCCTCCCTCCCGCTCTGTACATCCCTCGATCTCACTCTCTTTTTCTCTCTCTCTCTCGCACTCCTTCTCTTTCTCTCTCTCTCTCCTTCTCCCTCTCTTTCTCTCTCTCCCTCCTTCCTCTCTCTCTGTCTCTCTTCCTCCCTCTCTCTCTCCCTCTCTCTCCCCTCTCCCACTCTCTCTCTCACTCCATCTCCTTCTCTCTCTTGCCCTCTCTATCTCCCACTCTCTCTCTCTCTCTGCTTCTCCACCTCTCTCCTTCACATTCTCTCTCTCTCCCTCTCCCTCTCTCTCTCTCCCTCTACCCCCTCTCTCTTTTTCTCACTCCCTCTCTCTCCCTTTCTCTCTTCCTCTCTCCTTCTCTCTCTCTTTCTCTTACACTCTATCTCCCACACTATCTCTGTCTACCACTCCCTCTCTCTCTCCTCTCTCTCTCCCTCTCTCTCCCTCTAGTCTTCCTCTCTCTCACTCACTCTCTATCACCCACTCTCTCTCTCTCTCCCTCTCCCTCTCCCTCTATCTCGCTCTCTCCCTCTCCCTCTCCCTCTCTCTCTACCTTACTCTTTCTCTCTCTCTCTCCCTTTTCCTCTCTCTCTCTCCTTCACTATCCCTTTCTCTCTCTTTCTCTCTTTGCTCCCTCCCACACCCTCTCTCTCCATCTCCCTCTCTCTCTCTCTCCCTCCCTCTCTCGCTCTCTCTCTCTCCCCTCTCTCTTTCTCTTTCTCTCTCTCTCCCTCTTTCTCTCGCTTTCTCTCCCTCTCTCTCTCTCTCTCCTTCTCTCTCTTGTTCTCTTACTCTCTATCTCCCTCTCTCTCTCTCTCTCACTCACTCTCTATCTCCTGCTCTCTCTCTCCCTTTCCCTCTCCCTCTCTCACTCCCTCTCTCTCTCCCTCTCCCTCTATCTCTCTATCTCCATTTCCGCCTCTTTCCCTTTCTCTCTCTCTCTCCTTATCACTCACTCCCTCCCTCTCTCTCTCCCTCCCTCTCCCCCTCCCTCTCTCTCTTTCTCTCACTCCCTCTCTCTCCCTTTCTCTCTTCCTCTCTCCTTCTCTCTCTATTTCTCTTACTCTATCTCCCACTCTATCTCTATCTCTGTCTACCCCTCCCTCTCTCTCTCCTCTCTCTCTCCCTCTCTCTCCCTCTCTGTCTTCCTCTCTCTCACTCACTCTCTATCACCCACTCTCTCTCTCTCCCTCTCCCTCTATCTCGCTCTCTCCCTCTCCCTCTCTATTTCCTGCTCTCTCTCTCTACCTTACTCTTTCTCTCTCCCTTTTCCTCTCTCTCTCTCCTTCACTATCCCTTTCTCTCTCTTTGCTCCCTCCCACTCCCTCTCTCTCTCCATCTCCCTCTCTCTCTCTCTCTCCCTCCCTCTCTCGCTCTCTCTCTCTCTCCCCTCTCTTTCTCTTTCTCTCTCTCTCCCTCTTTCTCTCGCTTTCTCTCTCTCCCTCTCGCTCTCTAACTCCTGCTCTCTCTCCCTATCTTATTCTTTGTCACTCTCTCTGCCTCTCTCTCTCCCTATCCATCTCTCTCTCTCTCTACCTCTGCTGTCTCACTCTCTCCCTCTCTCTTTCCCTGTCTCCCTCTCTCTCTCTCTCTCTCTCTCCTTCTCTCTCTTGCTCTCTTACTCTCTATCTCCCTCTCTCTCTCTCTCTCACTCACTCTCTATCTCCTGCTCTCTCTCTCCCTTTCCCTCTCCCTCTCTCACTCCCTCTCTCTCTCCCTCTCCCTCTATCTCTCTATCTCCATTTCCGCCTCTTTCCCTTTCTCTCTCTTTCTCCTTATCACTCACTCTCTCCCTCTCTCTCTCCTTCTTCCTCTCTTTCACTCCCTTCCTCCCTCTCTCTCTATATATATATTTTTTCCTCTTTCTCTCCCACCCTCTCTCTCTCCTTCTCTCTCTCTTTCTCTCTCTCTTCTCTCGCTCTCGGTCTCTCCCTCTCTCTCTCTCTCTCTCTATATATATATATATATCTCCCTCTCTCTCTCTCTTTCACTCTCTCCCTTTCCCTCACTCTCTCTCTCTCTCTCCCTCACTCCTCTCTCTCTCTCTTTCACTCTCTCTTCCCTCTCTCTCTCCCACGCCCCACTCTCTATGTCTCCATCCATCTGTCCCTCTCCATCTATCTCTCTCTCTTTCTCTTTCCTTCTTTCTCTCTCTTCCCCACTCTCTCCCCTTCTCTCTCTCGCTCTCTCACCCTCTTTATCCCCCACTCTCTCTCTCTCTGCCTCTCCATTTCTCTCTCCCTCTCAAACTCTCTCTCCCTCCCTCTCTGCCTCTCTCCTTCTCTCTCTCTCACTCTCTATCTCCTGCTCTCTCTCTCTATCTCTCTGTCTACCCCTCCCTCTCTCTCCCCCCCTCTCTCTCTCTCTCCCTCCATTTCTCTCTCCCCCTCTCTCTCTCTCTCTCTCTCTCTCTCCCTCTCCCTCTATCTCTCTATCTCTCTATCTCTCTATCTCCCTTTCTGTCTCATTCCCTTTCTCTCTCTTTCTCCTTATCACTCACTTCTCCCTCTCTCTCTCTCCTTCTTCCTCTCTTTCACTCTCTTCCCTCTCTCTATATATATATTTTCCTCTTTCTCTCCCTCTCACTCTCTCTCTTTCTCTCTCTCTTTCTCTCTCTCTTCTGTCGCTCTCGGTCTCTCCCTCTCTATATATATCTCTCTCTCTCTCTCCCTCTCTCTCTCTCTCTTTCTCTCTCCCTTTCCCTCTCTCTCTCTCCCTCCCTCTCTCTTTCTCTCTCTCTCTCTTTCACACTCTCTCTTCCTCGCTCTCTCTCTCCCTCCCCCCACTCTCTATATCTCTCTTCATCCATCTGTCCCCTCTCCATGTCTCTCTCTTTCTCTCTCCCTCTCTCTCTCTCTCTACCCCACTCTCTCCCCTTCTCTCTCTCCCTTTCTCGCCCTCTCTATCTCCCTCTCTCTCTCTCTCTGCCTCTCCATTTCTCTCTCCCTCTCACACTCTCTCTCCCTCTCCCTCTCTGCCTCTCTCTCTTACTCTATCTCCTGCTCTATCTCTCTCTCTCTCTCTGTCTTACCCCTCCCTCTCTCTCTCCCCTCACTCTCCCTCTGCCTCTCTCTCTCTTTCTATCCGTCTCTATGTCTTACTGTCTCTCTCTCCCACCATTTCTCTCTCCCTCTCTCTCTCTCTCTCCCTCTCCTGATCTATGTCCTGCTCTCTCTCTCTACCTTACTCTTTCTCTCTCTCCCTCTGGCTCTCTCTCTCTCTCTCTCTCAGCCTCTAACCCCCCTCTCTCTCTCTCTCTCACCTCTCTCCCTACCCTCTATCTCTCTCTCTTGCTTTCCTCTATCCTTCTCTTTCTCTCTCTCTCCCTCTCTCTCTCCCTCTCCCTCTCTCTCTCGCTCTCTCTTTTCCACTATCTCTCCCTCTCTATTTCTCTTTCTCTCTCTCTTTCTACTTTCCCTCTCTCGCTCTCGATCTCCTCTCTGCCTCTCTCTACCTCTCTCTCTATCTTTTGATCTATCTCTCCCTCTCTCTCTCTCCCTCCCTCCCCCTCTCTCTCTCTGCCCCCCTCTCTCTCTTTCTCTTTCTCTCTCTCCCTCTTTCTCTCACTTTCTCTCTCATCTCTCACTCTCTCTTTCTCTCCCTGTCTCTCTCTCTCCCTCTCCCTCTAACTCCTGCTCTCTCTCCTATCTTATTCTTTGTCTCTCTCTCTGCCTCTCTCTCTCCTATCCATCTCTATCTGTCTCTCTCTACCCCTGCTGTCTCACTCTCTCCCTTTCTCTTTCCCTGTCTCCCTCTCTCTCTCTCCCTCTCTCCTCTCTATCTCTCACACTCTCTATCTCCTGCTCTCTCTCTCTCCCTCTCTCACTCCCTCTCTCTCTCTCCCTCTCCACTATCTCTATCTCCCTTTCTGTCTCTTTCCCTTTCTCTCTCTCTCTCCTTATCACTCACTCCCTCCCTCTCTCTATATATATATTTTCTTCTTTCTCTCCCTCCCTCTCTCTCTCTTTCTCTCTCTCTCTCTCTCTATTCTCTCGCTCTCGGTCTCTCCCTCTCTCTATATATATATATCTCTCTCTTCCTCTCTCTCTCTTTCTCTCTCCCTTTCCCTCTCTCTCTCTCTCTGTCCCTCTCTCTTTCTCACTTTCTCCCTTTCACTCTCTCTTCCCTCGCTCTCTCTCTCCCTCCCCCCCACCCTTTATGTCTCTTTTCATCCATCTGTCCTTTCTCCCATCTCTCTTTTTCTCTCTCTCCTTTCTCTCTCTCTTCTCTCTCTCTCTGTCTACCCCTCCCTCTCTCTCTGCTCTCTCTCTCCCTCTCTCCCTCACAGTCTTCCTCTCTCTCTCTCTCTCATCCTCTATCTTCCACTCTCTCTCTCTCCTTTTCTCTCTCTTGCCCACTCACTCTCTCTCCCTCTCTCTCCCTCTCTGTCTCTCCCTCTCTATATATATATATATCTCTCTCTATATATATATTTTTTCCTCTTTCTCTCCCTCCCTCTCTCTCTCTTTCTCTCTCTCTTTCTCTCTCACTTCTCGGTCTCTCCCTCTCTCTATATCTCTCTCTCTCTCTCCCTCTCTCTCTCTTTCTCTCTCCCTTTCCCTCTCTCTCTCCCTCCCTCTCTCTTTCTCTCTCTCTCTCTTTCACTCTCTCTTCCCTCGCTCTCTCTCTCCCTCCCCACACTCTCTGTCTCTCTTCATCCATCTGTCCCTCTCCATGTCTCTCTCTTTCTCTCTCCCTCTCTCTCTCTCTCCCCCACTCTCTCCCCTTCTCTCTCTCCCTTTCTCGCCCCTCTCTATCTCCCACTCTCTCTCTGTCCCTGCCTCTCCATTTCTTTCTCCCTCTCACACACTCTCTCCCTCTCCCTCTCTGCCTCTCTCCTTCCTCTCTCTCTAACTCTCTATCTCCCACTCTATCTCTCTCTCTCTCTCTGTCTACCCCTCCCTCTCTCTCTCCCCTCTCTCTCCCTCTCCCCCTCTCTCTCTCTCTATCCCTCTCTATATCTTACTGTCTCTCTCTCCCACCATTTCTCTCTCCCTCTCTCTCTCTCTCTCCCTTTCCTCTCTCTCTCTCTCTGTCCCTCTCTCTTTCTCACTCTCTCCCTTTCACTCTCTCTTCCCTCGCTCTCTCTCTCCCTCCCCCCACTCTTTATGTCTCTTTTCATCCATCTGTCCTTCTCCATCTCTCTTTTTCTCTCTCTCCCTTCTCTCTCTCTTCTCTCTCTCTCTGTCTACCCCTCCCTCTCTCTCTGCTCTCTCTCTCCCTCTCTCCCTCACAGTCTTCCTCTCTCTCTCTCTCTCATCCTCTATCTTCCACTCTCTCTCTCTCCTTTTCTCTCTCTTGCCCACTCACTCTCTCTCCCTCTCTCTACCTCTCTGTCTCTCCCTCTCTATATATATATATCTCTCTCTATATATATATTTTTTCCTCTTTCTCTCCCTCCCTCTCTCTCTCTTTCTCTCTCTCTTTCTCTCTCACTTCTCGGTCTCTCCCTCTCTCTATATCTCTCTCTCTCTCTCCCTCTCTCTCTCTTTCTCTCTCCCTTTCCCTCTCTCTCTCCCTCCCTCTCTCTTTCTCTCTCTCTCTCTTTCACTCTCTCTTCCCTCGCTCTCTCTCTCCCTCCCCACACTCTCTGTCTCTCTTCATCCATCTGTCCCTCTCCATGTCTCTCTCTTTCTCTCTCCCTCTCTCTCTCTCTCCCCCACTCTCTCCCCTTCTCTCTCTCCCTTTCTCGCCCTCTCTATCTCCCACTCTCTCTCTGTCCCTGCCTCTCCATTTCTTTCTCCCTCTCACACACTCTCTCCCTCTCCCTCTCTGCCTCTCTCCTACTCTCTCTCTTACTCTCTATCTCCCACTCTATCTCTCTCTCTCTCTCTGTCTACCCCTCCCTCTCTCTCTCCCCTCTCTCTCCCTCTCCCCCTCTCTCTCTCTCTATCCCTCTCTATATCTTACTGTCTCTCTCTCCCACCATTTCTCTCTCCCTCTCTCTCTCTCTCTCCCTCTCCTGATCTATGTCCCGCTCTCTCTCTCTACCTTACTCTTTCTCTCTCTCCCTCTGCCTCTCTCTCTCTCTCTCAGCCTCAACCCCCCCCCCTCTCTCTCTCTCTCACCTCTCTCCCTACCCTCTATCTCTCTCTCTTGCTTTCCCTCTATCCTTCTCTTTCTCTCTCTCTCCCTCTCTCTCTCCCTCTCCTTCTCTCTCACGCTCTCTCTTTTCCACTCTCTCTCCCTCTCTATTTCTCTTTCTCTCTCTTTCTACTTTCCCTCTCTCGCTCTCGATCTCCCTCCCCTCTGCCTCTCTCTACCTCTCTCTCTCTATCTTTTTATCTATCTCTCCCTCTCTCTCTCTCCCTCCCTCTCCCCGTCTCTCTCTCTGCCCCCCTCTCTCTCTCTTTCTCTTTCTCTCTCTCCCTCTTTCTCTCACTTTCTCTCTCAACTTCTCTCTCTCTCTTTCTCTCCCTGTCTCTCTCTCTCCCTCTCCCTCTTTAACTCCTGCTCTCTCTCCCTATCTTATTCTTTGTCTCTCTCTCTGCCTCTCTCTCTCCCTATCCATCTCTATCTGTCTCTCTCTACCCCTGCTGTCTCACTCTCTCCCTTTCTCTTTCCCTGTCTCCCTCTCTCTCTCTCGATCTCTCCTCTCTATCTCTCTCACTCTCTATCTCCTGCTCTCTCTCTCTCTCCCTTTCCCTCTCCCTCTCTCACTACCTCTCTCTCTCTCCCTCTCCCACTATCTCTCTATCTCCCTTTCTGTCTCTTTCCCTTTCTCTCTCTCTCCTTATCACTCACTCCCTCCCTCTCTCTCTATATATATTTTCCTCTTTCCTCCCTCTCTCTCTCTTTCTCTCTCTCTTTCTCTCTCTATTCTCTCGCTCTCGGTCTCTCCCTCTCTCTATATATATATCTCTCTCTCTCCCTCTCTCTCTCTTTCTCTCTCCCTTTCCCTCTCTCTCTCTCCGTCCCTCTCTCTTTCTCACTCTCCCTTTCACTCTCTCTTCCCTCGCTCTCTCTCTCCCTCCCCCCACTCTTTATGTCTCTTTTCATCCATCTGTCCCTCTCCATCTCTCTTTCTCTCTCTCTCTTTCTCTCTTCTCTCTCTCTCTGTCTACCCCTCCCTCTCTCTCTCGTCTCTCTCCCCCTCTCTCCCTCTCAGTCTACCTCTCTCTCTCTCTCTCATCCTCTACCACTCTCTCTCTCTCCTTTTCTCTCTCTTGCCCACTCACTCTCTCTCCCTCTGTCTCCCTCTCTCTCTCTCTCCCTCCCTACTTCTCTCTCTCCCTCTCGCTCTCTCTCTCTCTCTCCTTTTCTCTCTCTTGCCCACTCACTCTCTCTCCCTCTCTCTCCCTCTCTGTCTCTCCCTCTCTCTCTCTCTCCCTCCCTACTTCTCTCTCTCCCTCTCGCTCTCTCTCTCTCTTTTTTTCTCTCTCTCTCCCTCTCCATCTCTTTCCCTCTCTCTCTCACTCTCTCTCTTTTTCTCTCCATCCCTCCCTCCCTCTCCCACTCCCTCTTTCTCTCTCTCCCTCTCTCCCCCTTCCCTCCTCTCTTTCTCTCTCTCTCACACACTCTCACTCCCTCTCTGTCTACGTCTCTCTCTCTCTCACTCTCTATCTCCTGCTCTCTATCTCTCCCTTTCCCTCTCTCTTTCCCTTTCTCTCTCTCTCCCTCTCTCTCTCCCTCCCTCTCTCTCGCCCTCCCTCTCCCCCTCCCTCTCTCTCTTTCTCTCTCCCTCTCTCTCTCTCTTTCTCCCTCTCTCTCCCTCGTTCTGCCTTTCCCTTTTTCCCTCTCTCCTCCCTGCTTCTCCCTCTCTCCGTCCCTCTCTCTCTAATCTCTCCCACACTCCCTCTTTCGCTCTCTCTCCCTCTCTCTACCTGTCTCTCTCTCACTCCCTCTCTCCCTCTCTCTTCCTCTCTCTCTCTCTCTTTCTTTCTCTCTCCCTCTCACTCTCTCCCACTAGCTCTCCTCCCTCTCTTTCTCACTCTCTCCCCTCTCTCTCTTTCTCTCTCTCACCCTCCCTCTTACTTTCTCTCTCTCTCTTTCTCTCTCTCTACCCCTCTCCCTCCCTCTCCCTCCCCCTCTCTCTCCCTACCTCTCTCTCTCCTCTCTCTTTTTTCTCACTCTCTCCCTCTCCATCTCTTTCACTATTTTTCTCACTCTATCTCTCTTTCTCTCTCTCCCTCTTCCTCTCTCTCTCTCTCTGCCTCTACCCCCCTCTCTCTCTCCTTCTCTCTCCCTCTCTCTCTCTCCCTCTCTCCCCAATCTCTCTCTTACTCTTAATCTCCAACTCTCTCTCTCCCCCCTCTCTCTCTCTCCCTCTCCCTCTCACTATCTCTACCAGTCCCTCTCCCTCTCTCTCTCTTTCACTCTCACTCTCTATCTCCCACTTTCTCTCTCTGCCTTTCCCTCTCTCTCTCTCTCAATCCCTCACTCTCCCTCTCCCTCTCTCTCACACTCTACCTCCCTCTTTCTCCTTTTCCCTCCCTTTCTCTCTCTCTCCCTCTCTCTCTTATCCTCTGTCACCCTCTCCCTCTCTCTCTCTTTCATTCTCTCTTCTCTCGCAATCGCCCTCCCTCCCGTTCTGTACATCCCTCGATCTCACTCTCTTTTTCTCTCTCTCTCTCGCACTCCTTCTCTTTCTCTCTCTCTCTCCTTCTCCCTCTCTTTCTCTCCCTCCCTCCTTCCTCTCTCTCTGTCTCTCTTCCTCCCTCTCTCTCTCCCTCTCTCTCCCCTCTCCCACTATCTCTCACACTCCATCTCCTTCTCTCTCTTGCCCTCTCTATCTCCCACTCTCTCTCTCTCTCTGCTTCTCCACCTCTCTCCTTCACATTCTCTCTCTCTCTCCCTCTCCCTCTCTCTCTCTCCCTCTACCCCCTCTCTTTTTTCTCACTCCCTCTCTCTCCCTTTCTCTCTTCCTCTCTCCTTCTCTCTCTCTTTCTCTTACACTCTATCTCCCACACTATCTCTGTCTACCACTCCCTCTCTCTCTCCTCTCTCTATCCCTCTCTCTCCCTCTAGTCTTCCTCTCTCTCACTCACTCTCTATCACCCACTCTCTCTCTCTCCCCCTCTCCCTCTCCCTCTATCTCGCTCTCTCCCTCTCCCTCTATTTCCTGATCTCTCTCTCTACCTTACTCTTTCTCTCTCTCTCTCTCCCTTTTCCTCTCTCTCTCTCCTTCACTATCCCTTTCTCTCTCTCTTCTCTCGCTCTCGGTCTCTCCCTCTCTCTATATATATATATCTCTCTCTCCCTCTCTCTCTCTTTCTCTCTCCCTTTCCCTCTCTATCTCTCTCTGTCCCTCTCTCTTTCTCACTCTCTCCCTTTCACTCTCTCTTCCCTCGCTCTCTCTCTCCCTCCCCCCACTCTTTATGTCTCTTTTCATCCATCTGTCCCTCTCCATCTCTCTTTTTCTCTCTCTCTCTTTCTCTCTTCTCTCTCTCTCTGTCTACCCCTCCCTCTCTCTCTCCTCTCTCTCCCCCTCTCTCCCTCTCAGTCTACCTCTCTCTCTCTCTCCTTTTCTCTCTCTTGCCCACTCACTCTCCCTCTCTCTCCCTCTCTGTCTCTCCCTCTCTCTCTCTCCCTCCCTACCTCTCTCTCTCCCTCTCGCTCTCTCTCTCTTTTTTCTCTCTCTCCCTCTCCATCACTTTCCCTCTCTCTCTCACTCTCTCTCTCTCTTTTTCTCTCCATCCCTCCCTGCCTCTCCCTCTTTCTCTCACTCTCTCCCTCTCTCCCCCTTCCCTCCTCTCTTTCTCTCTCTCTCACACACTCTCACTCCCTCACTTTCTCCGTCTCTCTCTCTCTCTCACTCTCTATCTCCTGCTCTCTATCTCTCCCTTTCCCTCTCTTTCCCTTTCTCACTCTCTCCCTCTCTCTCACTGTCTCTCCTTCTCCCTCTCTTTCTCTCTCTCTCCCTCTCTCTCTCCCTCCCTCTCTCTCTCCCTCCCTCTCCCCCTCCATCTCTCTCTTTCTCTCTCCCTCTCTCTCTCTTTCTCCCTCTCTCTCCCTCGTTCTGCCTTTCCCTTTTTCCCTCTCTCCTCCCTGCTTCTCCCTCTCTCTCCCTCTCCCTATATCTCTCTATCTCCATTTCCGCCTCTTTCCCTTTCTCTCTCTCTCTCCTTATCACTCACTCTGTCCCTCTCTCTCTCCTTCCTCCTCTCTTTCACTCCCTTCCTTCCTCTCTCTCTCTATATATATATTTTCCTCTTTCTCTCCCACCCTCTCTCTCTCCTTCTCTCTCTCTTTCTCTCTTTCTTCTCTCACTCTCGGTCTCTCCCTCTCTCCCTATATATATATATATATATATATATATATATATATCTACCTCTCTCTCTCTTTCACTCTCTCCCTTTCCCTCACTCTCTCTCTCTCACTCCCTCACTCTTTCTCTCTCTCTCTCTTTCACTCTCTCTTCCCTCTCTCTCCCACGCCCCACTCTCTATGTCTCCATCCATCTGTCCCTCTCCATCTATCTCTCTCTCTTTCTCTTTCCTTCTTTCTCTCTCTTCCCCACTCTCTCCCCTTCTCTCTCTCGCTCTCTCACCCTCTTTATCTCCCACTCTCTCTCTCTCTGCCTCTCCATTTCTCTCTCCCTCTCAAACTCTCTCTCCCTCTCCCTCTCTGCCTCTTTCCTTCTCTCTTTCTCACTCTCTATCTCCTGCTCTCTCTCCCTATCTCTCTATCTACCCCTCCCTCTCTCTCCCCCCTCTCTCTCTCTCTCCCTCCATTTCTCTCTCCCCCTCTCTCTCTCTCTCTCCCTCTCCCTCCATCTCTCTATCTCTCTATCTCCCTTTCTGTCTCTTTCCCTTTCTCTCTCTTTCTCCTTATCACTCACTCTCTCCCTCTCTCTCTCTCCTTCTTCCTCTCTTTCACTCTCTTCCCTCTCTCTATATATATATATTTTCCTCTTTCTCTCCCTCCCTCTCTCTCTCTTTCTCTCTCTCTTTCTCTCTCTCTTTCCCTCTCTCTCTCTCCCTCCCTCTCTCTTTCTTTCTCTCTCTCTTTCACTCTCTCTTCCCTCGCTCTCTCTCTCCCTCCCCCCAATCTCTATGTCTCTCTTCATCCATCTGTCCCTCTCCATCTCTCTCTCTTTCTCTCTCCCTCTCTCTCTCTCCCCCACTCTCTCCCCTTCTCTCTCTCCCTTTCTCGCCCTCTCTATCTCCCACTCTCTCTCTGTCTCTGCCTCTCCATTTCTCTCTCCCTCTCACACTCTCTCTCCCTCTCACTCTCTGCCTCTCTGTCTTACTCTCTATCTCCCGCTCTATCTCTCTCTCTCTCTCTGTCTACCCCTCCCTCTCTCTCTCCCCTCTCTCCCTCTCCCTCTCTCTCTTTCCCTCTCTATGTCTTACTGTCTCTCTCTCCCACCATTTCTGTCTCCCTCTCTCTCTCTCTCTCTCCCTCTCCCTATCTGTCCTGCTCTCTCTATCTACCTTACTCTCTCTCTCTCCCTCTGCCTCTCTCTCTCTCTCAGCCTCTACCCACTCTTTCTCTCTCTCACCTCTCTCCCTCGCCCTCTATCTCTCTCTCTTGCTTTCCCTCTCTCCTTCTCTTTCTCTCTCTCACTCCCTCTCTCTCTCCCTCTCCCTCTCTTTCTCGCTCTCCCTTTTCCACTCTCTCTCCCTCTCTATTTCTCTTTCTCTCTCTCTTTCTACTTTCCCTCTCTCGCTCTCGATCTCTCTCCCCTCAGCCTCTCTCTCACTCTCTCTCTCTATCTTTTTATCTATCTCTCCCTCTCTCTCTCTCCCTCCCTCTCCCTCTCCCTCTCTCTCTCTGCCCCCCTCTCTCTCTCTTTCTCTTTCTCTCTCTCCCTCTTTCTCTCACTTTCTCTATCACCTTCTCTCTCTCTCATTCTCTCCCTGTCTCTCTCTCTCCCTCTCCCTCTTTAACTCCTGCTCTTTCTCCCTATCTTATTCTTTGTCTTCTCTCTGCCTCTCTCTCTCCCTATCCATCTCTATCTGTCTCTCTCTACCCCTGCTGTCTCACTCTCTCCCTCTCACTTTCCCTGTCTCCCTCTCTCACTCACCCTCTCTCCTTCTCTCTCTCTCTCTCTCTCTCACTCTCTATCTCCTGCTCTCTCTCTCTCCCTTTCCCTCTCCCTCTCTCACTCCCTCGCTCTCTCTCACCCTCTCCCATTATCTCTCTATCTCCCTTTCTGTCTCTTTCCCTTTCTCTCTCTCATCTTATCACTCACTTCCCTCCCTCTCTATATATATATATTTCCTCTTTCTCTCCCTCCCTCTCTCTCTCTTTCTCGCTCTCTTTCTCTCTCTATTTTCTAGCTCTCGGTCTCTCCCTCTCTCTATATATATATCTCTCTCCCTCCCTCTCTCTCTCTCTTTCTCTCTCCCTTTACCTCTCTCTCTCTCTCTCCGTCCCTCTCTCTTTCTCTCTCTCTCCCTTTCACTCTCTCTTCCCTCGCTCTCTCTCTCCCTCCCCCCACTCTTTATGTCTCTTTTTATCCATCTGTCCCTCTCCATCTCTCTTTTTCTCTCTCTCTCTCTCTCTCTTCTCTCTCTCTCTGTCTACCCCTCCCTCTCTCTTTCCTCTCTCTCTCCCTCTCTCCCTCAGTCTTCCTATCTCTCACCCTCTCATCCTCTATCTTCCACTCTCTCTCTCTCCTTTCCCTCTCTCTCGCCCACTCACTCTCTCTCCCTCTCTCTCCCTCTCCTTCACACTCTCTTTCCCTCTCTCCCTCTCTCTCCCTCTCTCTCTCCCCCCTACCTCTCTCTCTTGCTCTCGCTCTCTCCCTCTTTCTCTCTCTCCCTCTCCATCTTTTTCCCTCTCTCTCTCTCACTCTCTCTCTTTTCTCACCATCCCTCCCTCCCACTCCCTCTTTCTCTCACTCTCTCCCTCTCTCCCCCTTCCCCCCTCTCTTTCTCTCTATCTCACACACTCTCACTCCCTCTCTGTCTCCGTCTCTCTCCCTCTCTCACTCTCTATCTCCTGCTCTCTCTCTCCCTTTCCCTCTCTCTTTCCCTTTCTCACACTCCCTCTCTCTCACTCTCTCTCCTCCCTCTCTTTCTCTCCCTCTCTCCCTCTCTCTCCCTCTCTCTCTCCCTCCCTCTCTCTCTCCCTCCCTCTCCCCTTCCCTCTCTCTCTTTCTCTCTCCTTCTCTCTCTCTTTCTCACTCCCTCCCTCCCTCTGCCTTTCCCTTTTTCCCTCTCTCCTCCCTGCCTCTCCCTCTCTCTGTCCCTCTCTCTCTCATCTCTCCCGCTCTCCCTCTTTCTCTCTCTCTCCCTCTCTCTACCTGTCTCTCTCACTCTCTCACTCCCTCTCTCTTCCTCTCTCTCTTTCTCTTTCTCTCTCTCTCTCTCACTCACTCCCACTCGCTCTCCTCCCTCTCTTTCTCTCTCTCCCCCCCTCTCTCTCTTTCTCTCTCTCACCCTCCCTCTTACTTTCTCTCTCTCTCCCTTTCTCTCTCTCTTTCTCTCAATCCCACTCTCTCCCTCTCCCTCTATCTCTCTCCCTCCCTCTCCCTCCCCCTCTCTCTCCCTACCTCTCTCTCTCCCTCTCTTTTTTTCACTCTCTCCCGCTACATCTCTTTCACTATCTCTCTCACTCTCTCTCTCTTTTTCTCTCTCTCCCTCTGCCTCTCTCTCTCTCTCTGCCTCTACCCCCCCTCTCTCTCTCTCTCCTTCACTCTCCCTCTCTCTCTCCCTCTCTCCTCACTCTCTCTCTTACTCTCAATCTCCAACTCTCTCTCTCTCCCTCTCACTATCTCTACCACTCCCTCTTCCTCTCTCTCTCTTTCACTCTCACTCTCTATCTCACACTTTCTCTCTCTCCCTTTCCCTCTCTCTTTCTCTCAATCCCACTCTCTCCCTCTCCCTCTATCTCTCTCACTCCCTTTTCCTCTCTCCTTCTCTTTCTCTCTCTCTCCCCCTCTCTCTCACACTACCTCTCTCTTTCTCCCTCTCTCTCTTTCTATCCCTCTCTATGTCTTACTGTCTCTCTCTCCCACCATTTCTGTCTCCCTCTCTCTCTCTCTCTCTCCCTCTCCCTATCTGTCCTGCTCTCTCTATCTACCTTACTCTCTCTCTCTCCCTCTGCCTCTCTCTCTCTCTCAGCCTCTACCCACTCTTTCTCTCTCTCACCTCTCTCCCTCGCCCTCTATCTCTCTCTCTTGCTTTCCCTCTCTCCTTCTCTTTCTCTCTCTCACTCCCTCTCTCTCTCCCTCTCCCTCTCTTTCTCGCTCTCCCTTTTCCACTCTCTCTCCCTCTCTATTTCTCTTTCTCTCTCTCTTTCTACTTTCCCTCTCTCGCTCTCGATCTCTCTCCCCTCAGCCTCTCTCTCACTCTCTCTCTCTATCTTTTTATCTATCTCTCCCTCTCTCTCTCTCCCTCCCTCTCCCTCTCCCTCTCTCTCTCTCTGCCCCCCTCTCTCTCTCTTTCTCTTTCTCTCTCTCCCTCTTTCTCTCACTTTCTCTATCACCTTCTCTCTCTCTCATTCTCTCCCTGTCTCTCTCTCTCCCTCTCCCTCTTTAACTCCTGCTCTTTCTCCCTATCTTATTCTTTGTCTTCTCTCTGCCTCTCTCTCTCCCTATCCATCTCTATCTGTCTCTCTCTACCCCTGCTGTCTCACTCTCTCCCTCTCACTTTCCCTGTCTCCCTCTCTCACTCACCCTCTCTCCTTCTCTCTCTCTCTCTCTCTCTCACTCTCTATCTCCTGCTCTCTCTCTCTCCCTTTCCCTCTCCCTCTCTCACTCCCTCGCTCTCTCTCACCCTCTCCCATTATCTCTCTATCTCCCTTTCTGTCTCTTTCCCTTTCTCTCTCTCATCTTATCACTCACTCCCTCCCTCTCTATATATATATATTTCCTCTTTCTCTCCCTCCCTCTCTCTCTCTTTCTCGCTCTCTTTCTCTCTCTATTTTCTAGCTCTCGGTCTCTCCCTCTCTCTATATATATATCTCTCTCCCTCCCTCTCTCTCTCTCTTTCTCTCTCCCTTTACCTCTCTCTCTCTCTCTCCGTCCCTCTCTCTTTCTCTCTCTCTCCCTTTCACTCTCTCTTCCCTCGCTCTCTCTCTCCCTCCCCCCACTCTTTATGTCTCTTTTTATCCATCTGTCCCTCTCCATCTCTCTTTTTCTCTCTCTCTCTCTCTCTCTTCTCTCTCTCTCTGTCTACCCCTCCCTCTCTCTTTCCTCTCTCTCTCCCTCTCTCCCTCAGTCTTCCTATCTCTCACCCTCTCATCCTCTATCTTCCACTCTCTCTCTCTCCTTTCCCTCTCTCTCGCCCACTCACTCTCTCTCCCTCTCTCTCCCTCTCCTTCACACTCTCTTTCCCTCTCTCCCTCTCTCTCCCTCTCTCTCTCCCCCCTACCTCTCTCTCTTGCTCTCGCTCTCTCCCTCTTTCTCTCTCTCCCTCTCCATCTTTTTCCCTCTCTCTCTCTCACTCTCTCTCTTTTTCTCACCATCCCTCCCTCCCACTCCCTCTTTCTCTCACTCTCTCCCTCTCTCCCCCTTCCCCCCTCTCTTTCTCTCTATCTCACACACTCTCACTCCCTCTCTGTCTCCGTCTCTCTCCCTCTCTCACTCTCTATCTCCTGCTCTCTCTCTCCCTTTCCCTCTCTCTTTCCCTTTCTCACACTCCCTCTCTCTCACTCTCTCTCCTCCCTCTCTTTCTCTCCCTCTCTCCCTCTCTCTCCCTCTCTCTCTCCCTCCCTCTCTCTCTCCCTCCCTCTCCCCTTCCCTCTCTCTCTTTCTCTCTCCTTCTCTCTCTCTTTCTCACTCCCTCCCTCCCTCTGCCTTTCCCTTTTTCCCTCTCTCCTCCCTGCCTCTCCCTCTCTCTGTCCCTCTCTCTCTCATCTCTCCCGCTCTCCCTCTTTCTCTCTCTCTCCCTCTCTCTACCTGTCTCTCTCACTCTCTCACTCCCTCTCTCTTCCTCTCTCTCTTTCTCTTTCTCTCTCTCTCTCTCACTCACTCCCACTCGCTCTCCTCCCTCTCTTTCTCTCTCTCCCCCCCTCTCTCTCTTTCTCTCTCTCACCCTCCCTCTTACTTTCTCTCTCTCTCCCTTTCTCTCTCTCTTTCTCTCAATCCCACTCTCTCCCTCTCCCTCTATCTCTCTCCCTCCCTCTCCCTCCCCCTCTCTCTCCCTACCTCTCTCTCTCCCTCTCTTTTTTTCACTCTCTCCCGCTACATCTCTTTCACTATCTCTCTCACTCTCTCTCTCTTTTTCTCTCTCTCCCTCTGCCTCTCTCTCTCTCTCTGCCTCTACCCCCCCCTCTCTCTCTCTCTCCTTCACTCTCCCTCTCTCTCTCCCTCTCTCCTCACTCTCTCTCTTACTCTCAATCTCCAACTCTCTCTCTCTCCCTCTCACTATCTCTACCACTCCCTCTTCTTCTCTCTCTCTTTCACTCTCACTCTCTATCTCACACTTTCTCTCTCTCCCTTTCCCTCTCTCTTTCTCTCAATCCCACTCTCTCCCTCTCCCTCTATCTCTCTCACTCCCTTTTCCTCTCTCCTTCTCTTTCTCTCTCTCTCCCCCTCTCTCTCACACTACCTCTCTCTTTCTCCCTCTCTCTCTTTCTATCCCTCTCTATGTCTTACTGTCTCTCTCTCCCACCATTTCTGTCTCCCTCTCTCTCTCTCTCTCTCCCTCTCCCTATCTGTCCTGCTCTCTCTATCTACCTTACTCTCTCTCTCTCCCTCTGCCTCTCTCTCTCTCTCAGCCTCTACCCACTCTTTCTCTCTCTCACCTCTCTCCTCGCCCTCTATCTCTCTCTCTTGCTTTCCCTCTCTCCTTCTCTTTCTCTCTCTCACTCCCTCTCTCTCTCCCTCTCCCTCTCTTTCTCGCTCTCCCTTTTCCACTCTCTCTCCCTCTCTATTTCTCTTTCTCTCTCTCTTTCTACTTTCCCTCTCTCGCTCTCGATCTCTCTCCCCTCAGCCTCTCTCTCACTCTCTCTCTCTATCTTTTTATCTATCTCTCCCTCTCTCTCTCTCCCTCCCTCTCCCTCTCCCTCTCTCTCTCTCTGCCCCCCTCTCTCTCTCTTTCTCTTTCTCTCTCTCCCTCTTTCTCTCACTTTCTCTATCACCTTCTCTCTCTCTCATTCTCTCCCTGTCTCTCTCTCTCCCTCTCCCTCTTTAACTCCTGCTCTTTCTCCCTATCTTATTCTTTGTCTTCTCTCTGCCTCTCTCTCTCCCTATCCATCTCTATCTGTCTCTCTCTACCCCTGCTGTCCTCACTCTCTCCCTCTCACTTTCCCTGTCTCCCTCTCTCACTCACCCTCTCTCCTTCTCTCTCTCTCTCTCTCACTCTCTATCTCCTGCTCTCTCTCTCTCCCTTTCCCTCTCCCTCTCTCACTCCCCTCGCTCTCTCTCACCCTCTCCCACTATCTCTCTATCTCCCTTTCTGTCTCTTTCCCTTTCTCTCTCTCATCTTATCACTCACTCCCTCCCTCTCTATATATATATATTTCCTCTTTCTCTCCCTCCCTCTCTCTCTCTTTCTCGCTCTCTTTCTCTCTCTATTTTCTAGCTCTCGGTCTCTCCCTCTCTCTATATATATATCTCTCTCCCTCCCTCTCTCTCTCTCTTTCTCTCTCCCTTTACCTCTCTCTCTCTCTCTCCGTCCCTCTCTCTTTCTCTCTCTCTCCCTTTCACTCTCTCTTTTATCCCCCTCGCTCTCTCTCTCCCTCCCCCCACTCTTTATGTCTCTTTTATCCATCTGTCCCTCTCCATCTCTCTTTTTCTCTATCTCTCTCTCTCTCTCTTCTCTCTCTCTCTGTCTACCCCTCCCTCTCTCTTTCCTCTCTCTCTCCCTCTCTCCTCAGTCTTCCTATCTCTCACCCTCTCATCCTCTATCTTCCACTCTCTCTCTCTCCTTTCCCTCTCTCTCGCCCACTCACTCTCTCTCCCTCTCTCTCCCTCTCCTTCACACTCTCTTTCCCTCTCTCCCTCTCTCTCCCTCTCTCTCTCCCCCCTACCTCTCTCTCTTGCTCTCGCTCTCTCCCTCTTTCTCTCTCTCCCTCTCCATCTTTTTCCCTCTCTCTCTCTCACTCTCTCTCTTTTTCTCACCATCCCTCCCTCCCACTCCCTCTTTCTCTCACTCTCTCCCTCTCTCCCCCTTCCCCCCTCTCTTTCTCTCTATCTCACACACTCTCACTCCCTCTCTGTCTCCGTCTCTCTCCCTCTCTCACTCTCTATCTCCTGCTCTCTCTCTCCCTTTCCCTCTCTCTTTCCCTTTCTCACACTCCCTCTCTCTCACTCTCTCTCCTCCCTCTCTTTCTCTCCCTCTCTCCCTCTCTCTCCCTCTCTCTCTCCCTCCCTCTCTCTCTCCCTCCCTCTCCCCTTCCCTCTCTCTCTTTCTCTCTCCTTCTCTCTCTCTTTCTCACTCCCTCCCTCCCTCTGCCTTTCCCTTTTTCCCTCTCTCCTCCCTGCCTCTCCCTCTCTCTGTCCCTCTCTCTCTCATCTCTCCCGCTCTCCCTCTTTCTCTCTCTCTCCCTCTCTCTACCTGTCTCTCTCACTCTCTCACTCCCTCTCTCTTCCTCTCTCTCTTTCTCTTTCTCTCTCTCTCTCTCACTCACTCCCACTCGCTCTCCTCCCTCTCTTTCTCTCTCTCCCCCCCTCTCTCTCTTTCTCTCTCTCACCCTCCCTCTTACTTTCTCTCTCTCTCCCTTTCTCTCTCTCTTTCTCTCAATCCCACTCTCTCCCTCTCCCTCTATCTCTCTCCCTCCCTCTCCCTCCCCCTCTCTCTCCCTACCTCTCTCTCTCCCTCTCTTTTTTTCACTCTCTCCCGCTACATCTCTTTCACTATCTCTCTCACTCTCTCTCTCTTTTTCTCTCTCTCCCTCTGCCTCTCTCTCTCTCTCTGCCTCTACCCCCCCCTCTCTCTCTCTCTCCTTCACTCTCCCTCTCTCTCTCCCTCTCTCCTCACTCTCTCTCTTACTCTCAATCTCCAACTCTCTCTCTCTCCCTCTCACTATCTCTACCACTCCCTCTTCCTCTCTCTCTCTTTCACTCTCACTCTCTATCTCACACTTTCTCTCTCTCCCTTTCCCTCTCTCTTTCTCTCAATCCCACTCTCTCCCTCTCCCTCTATCTCTCTCACTCCCTTTTCCTCTCTCCTTCTCTTTCTCTCTCTCTCCCCCTCTCTCTCACACTACCTCTCTCTTTCTCCTTTTCCCTCCCTTTCTCTCTCTCTCCCTCTCTCTCTTTTCCTCTGTCTCCCTCTCCCTCTCTCTCTCTTTCATTCACTCCTCGCTCTCACCCTCCCTCCCGCTCTCTCTCCCTCGATCTCACGCTCTTTTTCTCTCTCTCTTGCACGCCCTCTCTTTCTCTCTCTCTCTCCTTCTCCTTCTCTTTCTCTCTCTCCCTCCTTCCTCTCTCTCTGTCTCTCTTCCTCCCTCTCTCTCTCTCTCTCCCCTCTCCCACTCTCTCTCTCACCCTCTCCTTCTCTCTCTTGCCCTCTCTATCTCTCACTCTCTCTCTCTCTCTGCTTCTCCACCTCTCACCTTCACATTCTCTCTCTCTCTCCCTCTCCCTCTCTCTCTCCCTCTACACCCTCTCTCTTTCTCTCACTCCCTCTCTCTCCCTTTCTCTCTTCCTCTCTCCTTCTCTCTCTCTCTCTCTTACACTCTATCTCCCACTCTATATCTATCTCTGTCTACCCCTCCCTCTCTCTCTCCCTCTCTCTCCCTCGCTGTCCTCCTCTCTCTCACTCACTCTCTATCACCCACCCTCTCTCTCTCCCTCTCCCTCTATCTCGCTGTCTCCCTCTCCCTCTCTATTTCCTGCTCTCTCTCTCTACCTTACTCTTTCACTCTCTCTCTCTCTCCTTTTTCCTCTCTCTCTCTCCTTCACTATCCATTTCTCTCTCTTTCTCTCTTTCCTCCCTCCCACTCCCTCTCTCTCTCCATCTCCCTCTCTCTCTCTCTCCCTCCCTCTCTCCCTCTTCCTATCTTTCACTCCCTTCCTCCCTCTCTCTCTCTCCCTATATATTTTCCTCTTTCTCTCCCACCCTCTCTCTCTCTTTCTCTCTCTCTTTCTCTCTCTCTTCTCTCGCTCTCGGTCTCTCCCTCTCTCTCTCTATATATATATATATCTCTCTATATATATATATATATATTTATTTTTTCCTCTTTGTCTCCCTCCCTCTCTCTCTCTCTCTCTCTTAGCTCGCGGTGGGTCTCTCCCACTCTCTATATATATATCTCTCTCTCCATCTCTCTCTCTTTCTCTCTCCCTTTCCCTCTCTCTCTCTCCCTCCCTCCCTCATTCTCTCTCTCTCACTCACTCTTCCCTCGCTCTCTCTCTCCCTCCCCCCACTCTCTATGTCTCTCTTCATCCATCTGTCACTCTACATGTCTCTTTCTCTCTCCCTCTCTCCCTCTCTCGCCCCCACCCTCTCCCCTTCTCTCTCTCCCTTTCTCGCCCTCTCTATCAACCACTCTCTCTCTGTCTCTGCCTCTCCATTTCTCTCTCCCTCTCACACTCTCTCTCCCTCTCCCTTTCTGCCTCTCTCCTTTTCTCTCTCTTATACTCTATCTCCCGCTCTATCTCTCTCTCTCTCTGTCTACCCCTCCCTCTCTCTCTCCCCTCTCTCTCCCTCACCCTCTCTCTCTCTCTCTCAATCCCTCTCTATATCTTACTGTCTCTCTCTCCCACCATTTCTCTCTCCCTCTCTCTCTCCCTCTCTCTCCCTCTCCCTATCTATGTCCTGCTCTCTCTCTCTACCTTACTCTTTCTCTCTCTCCCTCTGCCTCTCTCTCACTCAGCCTCTACCCCCCTCTCTCTCTCTCACCCTCTATCTCTTTCTCTTTTTTCCCTCTCTCCTTCTCTTTATCTGTCTCTCTCCCTCTCTCTCTCATTCTCTCTCTCCCTCTCCCTCTCTCTCTTGCTCTCTCTTTTCCACTCTCTCACCCTCTCTATTTCTCTTTCTCTCTCTCTTTCTACTTTCCCTCTCTCGCTCTCGATCTCCCTCCCCTCTGACTCTCTCTCCCTCTCTCTCTCTATCATTTTATCTATCTCTCCCTCTCTCTCTCTCCCTCCCTCTCCACATCCCTCTCTCTCTCTCTGCCCCCCTCTCTCTCTCTTTCCCTTTCTCTCTCTCCCTCTTTCTCTCACTTTCTCTCTCACCTTCTCCCTCTCTCTCTCTCCCTGTCTCTCTCTCCCTCTCCCTCTTTAACTCCTGCTCTCTCTCCCTATCTTATTCTTTGTCTCTCTCTCTGCCCCTCTCTCTCCCTCTACATCTCTATCTGTCTCTCTCTACCCCTGGTGTCTCACTCTCTCCCTTTCTCTTTCCCTGTCTCCCTCTCTCCTCCTCTCTCTCTCTCTCACTCTCTATCTCCTGCTCTCTCTCTCTCCCTTTCCCTCTCCCTCTCTCACTCCCTCTCTCTTTCTCCCTCTCCCACTATCTCTCTATCTCCCTTTCTGTCTCTTTCTCTTTCTCTCTCTTTCCTTATCACTCACTCCCTCCCTCTCTCTATATATATATTTTCCTCTTTCTCTCTCTCTCTTTCTCTCTCTCCTTCTCTCTCTATTCTCTCGCTCTCGGTCTCTCCCACTCTCTATATATCTCTCTCTCTCTCCCTCTCTCCGACCCTCTCTCTTTCTCTCACTCTCCCTCTCTCTCTTTTCCTCTCTCCCTCTCCCTCTCTCTCTCTTTCATTCTCCCTTCTCTCACTCTCACCCTCCCACCCGCTCTGTCTCTCCCTCGATCTCACACTCTTTTTCTCTCTCTCACGCACTCCCTCTCTCTCACTCTCTCTCCTTCTCCCTCTCTTCCTCTCTCTCCCTCCTTCCTCTCTCTCTGTCTCTTTTCCTCCCTCTCTCTCTCCCTCTCTCTCCCCTCTCCCACTCTCTCTCTCACTCCCTCTCCTTCTCTCTCTTGCCCTATCTATCTTCCAATCTCTCTCTCTCTGCATCTCCACCTCTCTCCTTCACATTCTCTCTCTCTCTCCCTCACCCTCTATTGCTCTCTCTACCCCTTCTCTCTTTCTCTCTCTCCCTCTCTCTCCCTTTCTCTCATCTTCTCTCTCTCTCTCTTACACTCTATCTCCCACTCTATCTCTATCTCTGTCTACCCCTCCCTCTCTCTCTCCTCTCTCTCTCCCTCTCTCTCCCTCTCTGTCTTTATCTCTCTCACTCACTCTCTATCCCACTCTCTCTCTCTATCTCGCTCTCTACCTCTCCCTCTCAATTTCCTACTCCCTCTCTCTACCTTACTCTTTCTCTCTCTCTATCCCTTTTCCTCTCTCTCACTCCTGTACTATCCCTTTCTCTCTCTTTCTCTCTTTCCTCCCTCCCACTCCATCTCTCTCTCCATCCTCTCTCTCTCTCCCTTCCTCTCTCACTCTCTCTCTCCCCTCTCTCTTTCTCTTTCTCTCTCTCCCCCTTTCTCTCGCTTTCTCTCTCTCCCTCTCGCTCTCTAACTCCTGCTCTCTCCCTATCTTATTCTTTGTCTCTCTCTCTGCCTCTCTCTCTCTCCCTATCCATGTCTCTCTCTCTCTACCCCTGCTGTCCCACTCTCTCCCTCTCTCTTTCCCTGTCTCCCTCTCTCTCTCTCTCTCTCTCTCCTTCTCTCCCTTGCTCTTACTCTCTATCTCCCTCTCTCTCTCTCTCTCACTCCCTATCTCCTTCTCTCTCTCTCTCCCTTTCCCTCTCCCTCTCTCACTCCCTCTCTCTCCCTCTCCCTCTATCTCTCTATCTCCATTTCCACCTCTTTCCCTTTCTCTCTCTCTCCTTATCACTCACTCTCTCCCTCTCTCTCTCCTTCTTCCTCTCTTTCACTCCCTTCCTCCTTCTCTCTCTACCTATATATTTTCCACTTTCTCTCCCACCCTCTCTCTCTCTTTCTCTCTCTCTTTCTCTCTCTCTTCTCTCGCTCTCGGTCTCTCCCTCTCTCTATATTTATATCTCTCTCTCTATATATATTTTTTTCCTCTTTCTCTCCCTCCCTCTCTCTCTCTTTCTTTCTCTCTCTCTTCTCTCGCTCTCGGTCTCTCCCTCTCTCTATATATCTCTCTCTCTCTCCCTCTCTCTCTCTCTCTTTCTCTCTCCCTTTCCCTCTCTCTCTCTCCCTCCCTCTCTCTTTCTCTCTCTCTCTCTTTCACTCTCTCTTCCCTCGCTCTCTCTCTCCTTCCCCACACACACTATGTCTCTCTTCATCCATCTGTCCCTCTCCATGACTCTCTCTTTCTCTCTCCCTCTCTCTCTCTCCCCAATCTCTCCCCTTCTCTCTCTCCCTTTCTCGCCCTCTCTCCTTCTCCCTCTCTTCCTCTCTCTCCCTCCTTCCTCTCTCTCTGTCTCTTTTCCTCCCTCTCTCTCTCCCTCTCTCTCCCCTCTCCCACTCTCTCTCTCACTCCCTCTCCTTCTCTCTCTTGCCCTATCTATCTTCCAATCTCTCTCTCTCTGCATCTCCACCTCTCTCCTTCACATTCTCTCTCTCTCTCCCTCACCCTCTATTGCTCTCTCTACCCCTTCTCTCTTTCTCTCTCTCCCTCTCTCTCCCTTTCTCTCATCTTCTCTCTCTCTCTCTTACACTCTATCTCCCACTCTATCTCTATCTCTGTCTACCCCTCCCTCTCTCTCTCCTCTCTCTCTCCCTCTCTCTCCCTCTCTGTCTTTATCTCTCTCACTCACTCTCTATCCCACTCTCTCTCTCTATCTCGCTCTCTACCTCTCCCTCTCAATTTCCTACTCCCTCTCTCTACCTTACTCTTTCTCTCTCTCTATCCCTTTTCCTCTCTCTCACTCCTGTACTATCCCTTTCTCTCTCTTTCTCTCTTTCCTCCCTCCCACTCCATCTCTCTCTCCATCCTCTCTCTCTCTCCCTTCCTCTCTCACTCTCTCTCTCCCCTCTCTCTTTCTCTTTCTCTCTCTCCCCCTTTCTCTCGCTTTCTCTCTCTCCCTCTCGCTCTCTAACTCCTGCTCTCTCCCTATCTTATTCTTTGTCTCTCTCTCTGCCTCTCTCTCTCTCCCTATCCATGTCTCTCTCTCTCTACCCCTGCTGTCCCACTCTCTCCCTCTCTCTTTCCCTGTCTCCCTCTCTCTCTCTCTCTCTCTCTCCTTCTCTCCCTTGCTCTTACTCTCTATCTCCCTCTCTCTCTCTCTCTCACTCCCTATCTCCTTCTCTCTCTCTCTCCCTTTCCCTCTCCCTCTCTCACTCCCTCTCTCTCCCTCTCCCTCTATCTCTCTATCTCCATTTCCACCTCTTTCCCTTTCTCTCTCTCTCCTTATCACTCACTCTCTCCCTCTCTCTCTCCTTCTTCCTCTCTTTCACTCCCTTCCTCCTTCTCTCTCTACCTATATATTTTCCACTTTCTCTCCCACCCTCTCTCTCTCTTTCTCTCTCTCTTTCTCTCTCTCTTCTCTCGCTCTCGGTCTCTCCCTCTCTCTATATTTATATCTCTCTCTCTATATATATTTTTTTTCCTCTTTCTCTCCCTCCCTCTCTCTCTCTTTCTTTCTCTCTCTCTTCTCTCGCTCTCGGTCTCTCCCTCTCTCTATATATCTCTCTCTCTCTCCCTCTCTCTCTCTCTCTTTCTCTCTCCCTTTCCCTCTCTCTCTCTCCCTCCCTCTCTCTTTCTCTCTCTCTCTCTTTCACTCTCTCTTCCCTCGCTCTCTCTCTCCTTCCCCACACACACTATGTCTCTCTTCATCCATCTGTCCCTCTCCATGACTCTCTCTTTCTCTCTCCCTCTCTCTCTCTCCCCAATCTCTCCCCTTCTCTCTCTCCCTTTCTCGCCCTCTCTCCTTCTCCCTCTCTTCCTCTCTCTCCCTCCTTCCTCTCTCTCTGTCTCTTTTCCTCCCTCTCTCTCTCCCTCTCTCTCCCCTCTCCCACTCTCTCTCTCACTCCCTCTCCTTCTCTCTCTTGCCCTATCTATCTTCCAATCTCTCTCTCTCTGCATCTCCACCTCTCTCCTTCACATTCTCTCTCTCTCTCCCTCACCCTCTATTGCTCTCTCTACCCCTTCTCTCTTTCTCTCTCTCCCTCTCTCTCCCTTTCTCTCATCTTCTCTCTCTCTCTCTTACACTCTATCTCCCACTCTATCTCTATCTCTGTCTACCCCTCCCTCTCTCTCTCCTCTCTCTCTCCCTCTCTCTCCCTCTCTGTCTTTATCTCTCTCACTCACTCTCTATCCCACTCTCTCTCTCTATCTCGCTCTCTACCTCTCCCTCTCAATTTCCTACTCCCTCTCTCTACCTTACTCTTTCTCTCTCTCTATCCCTTTTCCTCTCTCTCACTCCTGTACTATCCCTTTCTCTCTCTTTCTCTCTTTCCTCCCTCCCACTCCATCTCTCTCTCCATCCTCTCTCTCTCTCCCTTCCTCTCTCACTCTCTCTCTCCCCTCTCTCTTTCTCTTTCTCTCTCTCCCCCTTTCTCTCGCTTTCTCTCTCTCCCTCTCGCTCTCTAACTCCTGCTCTCTCCCTATCTTATTCTTTGTCTCTCTCTCTGCCTCTCTCTCTCTCCCTATCCATGTCTCTCTCTCTCTACCCCTGCTGTCCCACTCTCTCCCTCTCTCTTTCCCTGTCTCCCTCTCTCTCTCTCTCTCTCTCTCCTTCTCTCCCTTGCTCTTACTCTCTATCTCCCTCTCTCTCTCTCTCTCACTCCCTATCTCCTTCTCTCTCTCTCTCCCTTTCCCTCTCCCTCTCTCACTCCCTCTCTCTCCCTCTCCCTCTATCTCTCTATCTCCATTTCCACCTCTTTCCCTTTCTCTCTCTCTCCTTATCACTCACTCTCTCCCTCTCTCTCTCCTTCTTCCTCTCTTTCACTCCCTTCCTCCTTCTCTCTCTACCTATATATTTTCCACTTTCTCTCCCACCCTCTCTCTCTCTTTCTCTCTCTCTTTCTCTCTCTCTTCTCTCGCTCTCGGTCTCTCCCTCTCTCTATATTTATATCTCTCTCTCTATATATATTTTTTTCCTCTTTCTCTCCCTCCCTCTCTCTCTCTTTCTTTCTCTCTCTCTTCTCTCGCTCTCGGTCTCTCCCTCTCTCTATATATCTCTCTCTCTCTCCCTCTCTCTCTCTCTCTTTCTCTCTCCCTTTCCCTCTCTCTCTCTCCCTCCCTCTCTCTTTCTCTCTCTCTCTCTTTCACTCTCTCTTCCCTCGCTCTCTCTCTCCTTCCCCACACACACTATGTCTCTCTTCATCCATCTGTCCCTCTCCATGACTCTCTCTTTCTCTCTCCCTCTCTCTCTCTCCCCAATCTCTCCCCTTCTCTCTCTCCCTTTCTCGCCCTCTCTCCTTCTCTCTCTCTTACTCTCTATCTCCCGCTCTATCTCTCTCTCTCTCTCTGTCTACCCCTCCCTCTCTCTCTCCCCTCTCTCTCCCTCTGCCTCTCTCTCTCTCTCTCTCAGCCTCTACCCCCCCCCTCTCTCTCTCTCAACTCTCTCCCTACCCTCTATCTCTCTCTCTTGCTTTCCCTCTCTCCTTCTCTTTCTCTCTCTCACTCCCTCTCTCTCTCCCTCTCCCTCTCTTTCTCGCTCTCCCTTTTCCACTCTCTCTCCCTCTCTATTTCTCTTTCTCTCTCTCTTTCTACTTTCCCTCTCTCGCTCTCGATCTCTCTCCCCTCAGCCTCTCTCTCACTCTCTCTCTATCTTTTTATCTATCTCTCCCTCTCTCTCTCTCCCTCCCTCTCCCTCTCCCTCTCTCTCTCTCTGCCCCCCTCTCTCTCTCTTTCTCTTTCTCTCTCTCCCTCTTTCTCTCACTTTCTCTATCACCTTCTCTCTCTCTCATTCTCTCCCTGTCTCTCTCTCTCCCTCTCCCTCTTTAACTCCTGCTCTTTCTCCCTATCTTATTCTTTGTCTTCTCTCTGCCTCTCTCTCTCCCTATCCATCTCTATCTGTCTCTCTCTACCCCTGCTGTCTCACTCTCTCCCTCTCACTTTCCCTGTCTCCCTCTCTCACTCACCCTCTCTCCTTCTCTCTCTCTCTCTCTCACTCTCTATCTCCTGCTCTCTCTCTCTCCCTTTCCCTCTCCCTCTCTCACTCCCTCGCTCTCTCTCACCCTCTCCCACTATCTCTCTATCTCCCTTTCTGTCTCTTTCCCTTTCTCTCTCTCATCTTATCACTCACTCCCTCCCTCTCTATATATATATATTTCCTCTTTCTCTCCCTCCCTCTCTCTCTCTTTCTCGCTCTCTTTCTCTCTCTATTTTCTAGCTCTCGGTCTCTCCCTCTCTCTATATATATATCTCTCTCCCTCCCTCTCTCTCTCTCTTTCTCTCTCCCTTTACCTCTCTCTCTCTCTCTCCGTCCCTCTCTCTTTCTCTCTCTCTCCCTTTCACTCTCTCTTCCCTCGCTCTCTCTCTCCCTCCCCCCACTCTTTATGTCTCTTTTTATCCATCTGTCCCTCTCCATCTCTCTTTTTCTCTATCTCTCTCTCTCTCTCTTCTCTCTCTCTCTGTCTACCCCTCCCTCTCTCTTTCCTCTCTCTCTCCCTCTCTCCCTCAGTCTTCCTATCTCTCACCCTCTCATCCTCTATCTTCCACTCTCTCTCTCTCCTTTCCCTCTCTCTCGCCCACTCACTCTCTCTCCCTCTCTCTCCCTCTCCTTCACACTCTCTTTCCCTCTCTCCCTCTCTCTCCCTCTCTCTCTCCCCCCTACCTCTCTCTCTTGCTCTCGCTCTCTCCCTCTTTCTCTCTCTCCCTCTCTATCTTTTTCCCTCTCTCTCTCTCACTCTCTCTCTTTTTCTCACCATCCCTCCCTCCCACTCCCTCTTTCTCTCACTCTCTCCCTCTCTCCCCCTTCCCCCCTCTCTTTCTCTCTATCTCACACACTCTCACTCCCTCTCTGTCTCCGTCTCTCTCCCTCTCTCACTCTCTATCTCCTGCTCTCTCTCTCCCTTTCCCTCTCTCTTTCCCTTTCTCACACTCCCTCTCTCTCACTCTCTCTCCTCCCTCTCTTTCTCTCCCTCTCTCCCTCTCTCTCCCTCTCTCTCTCCCTCCCTCTCTCTCTCCCTCCCTCTCCCCTTCCCTCTCTCTCTTTCTCTCTCCTTCTCTCTCTCTTTCTCACTCCCTCCCTCCCTCTGCCTTTCCCTTTTTCCCTCTCTCCTCCCTGCCTCTCCCTCTCTCTGTCCCTCTCTCTCTCATCTCTCCCGCTCTCCCTCTTTCTCTCTCTCTCCCTCTCTCTACCTGTCTCTCTCACTCTCTCACTCCCTCTCTCTTCCTCTCTCTCTTTCTCTTTCTCTCTCTCTCTCTCACTCACTCCCACTCGCTCTCCTCCCTCTCTTTCTCTCTCTCTCCCCCTCTCTCTCTTTCTCTCTCTCACCCTCCCTCTTACTTTCTCTCTCTCTCCCTTTCTCTCTCTCTTTCTCTCAATCCCACTCTCTCCCTCTCCCTCTATCTCTCTCCCTCCCTCTCCCTCCCCCTCTCTCTCCCTACCTCTCTCTCTCCCTCTCTTTTTTCACTCTCTCCCGCTACATCTCTTTCACTATCTCTCTCACTCTCTCTCTCTTTTTCTCTCTCTCCCTCTGCCTCTCTCTCTCTCTCTGCCTCTACCCCCCCCTCTCTCTCTCTCTCCTTCACTCTCCCTCTCTCTCTCCCTCTCTCCTCACTCTCTCTCTTACTCTCAATCTCCAACTCTCTCTCTCTCCCTCTCACTATCTCTACCACTCCCTCTTCCTCTCTCTCTCTTTCACTCTCACTCTCTATCTCACACTTTCTCTCTCTCCCTTTCCCTCTCTCTTTCTCTCAATCCCACTCTCTCCCTCTCCCTCTATCTCTCTCACTCCCTTTTCCTCTCTCCTCTTTCTCTCTCTCTCCCCCTCTCTCTCACACTACCTCTCTCTTTCTCCTTTTCCCTCCCTTTCTCTCTCTCTCCCTCTCTCTCTTTTCCTCTGTCTCCCTCTCCCTCTCTCTCTCTTTCATTCACTCCTCGCTCTCACCCTCCCTCCCGCTCTCTCTCCCTCGATCTCACGCTCTTTTTCTCTCTCTCTTGCACGCCCTCTCTTTCTCTCTCTCTCTCCTTCTCCTTCTCTTTCTCTCTCTCCCTCCTTCCTCTCTCTCTGTCTCTCTTCCTCCCTCTCTCTCTCTCTCTCCCCTCTCCCACTCTCTCTCTCACCCTCTCCTTCTCTCTCTTGCCCTCTCTATCTCTCACTCTCTCTCTCTCTCTGCTTCTCCACCTCTCACCTTCACATTCTCTCTCTCTCTCCCTCTCCCTCTCTCTCTCCCTCTACACCCTCTCTCTTTCTCTCACTCCCTCTCTCTCCCTTTCTCTCTTCCTCTCTCCTTCTCTCTCTCTCTCTCTTACACTCTATCTCCCACTCTATATCTATCTCTGTCTACCCCTCCCTCTCTCTCTCCCTCTCTCTCCCTCGCTGTCCTCCTCTCTCTCACTCACTCTCTATCACCCACCCTCTCTCTCTCCCTCTCCCTCTATCTCGCTGTCTCCCTCTCCCTCTCTATTTCCTGCTCTCTCTCTCTACCTTACTCTTTCACTCTCTCTCTCTCTCCTTTTTCCTCTCTCTCTCTCCTTCACTATCCATTTCTCTCTCTTTCTCTCTTTCCTCCCTCCCACTCCCTCTCTCTCTCCATCTCCCTCTCTCTCTCTCTCCCTCCCTCTCTCCCTCTTCCTATCTTTCACTCCCTTCCTCCCTCTCTCTCTCTCCCTATATATTTTCCTCTTTCTCTCCCACCCTCTCTCTCTCTTTCTCTCTCTCTTTCTCTCTCTCTTCTCTCGCTCTCGGTCTCTCCCTCTCTCTCTATATATATATATATATCTCTCTATATATATATATATATATTTATTTTTTCCTCTTTGTCTCCCTCCCTCTCTCTCTCTCTCTCTCTTAGCTCGCGGTGGGTCTCTCCCACTCTCTATATATATATCTCTCTCTCCATCTCTCTCTCTTTCTCTCTCCCTTTCCCTCTCTCTCTCTCCCTCCCTCCCTCATTCTCTCTCTCTCACTCACTCTTCCCTCGCTCTCTCTCTCCCTCCCCCCACTCTCTATGTCTCTCTTCATCCATCTGTCACTCTACATGTCTCTTTCTCTCTCCCTCTCTCCCTCTCTCGCCCCCACCCTCTCCCCTTCTCTCTCTCCCTTTCTCGCCCTCTCTATCAACCACTCTCTCTCTGTCTCTGCCTCTCCATTTCTCTCTCCCTCTCACACTCTCTCTCCCTCTCCCTTTCTGCCTCTCTCCTTTTCTCTCTCTTATACTCTATCTCCCGCTCTATCTCTCTCTCTCTCTGTCTACCCCTCCCTCTCTCTCTCCCCTCTCTCTCCCTCACCCTCTCTCTCTCTCTCTCAATCCCTCTCTATATCTTACTGTCTCTCTCTCCCACCATTTCTCTCTCCCTCTCTCTCTCCCTCTCTCTCCCTCTCCCTATCTATGTCCTGCTCTCTCTCTCTACCTTACTCTTTCTCTCTCTCCCTCTGCCTCTCTCTCACTCAGCCTCTACCCCCCCTCTCTCTCTCTCACCCTCTATCTCTTTCTCTTTTTTCCCTCTCTCCTTCTCTTTATCTGTCTCTCTCCCTCTCTCTCTCATTCTCTCTCTCCCTCTCCCTCTCTCTCTTGCTCTCTCTTTTCCACTCTCTCACCCTCTCTATTTCTCTTTCTCTCTCTCTTTCTACTTTCCCTCTCTCGCTCTCGATCTCCCTCCCCTCTGACTCTCTCTCCCTCTCTCTCTCTATCATTTTATCTATCTCTCCCTCTCTCTCTCTCCCTCCCTCTCCACATCCCTCTCTCTCTCTCTGCCCCCCTCTCTCTCTCTTTCCCTTTCTCTCTCTCCCTCTTTCTCTCACTTTCTCTCTCACCTTCTCCCTCTCTCTCTCTCCCTGTCTCTCTCTCCCTCTCCCTCTTTAACTCCTGCTCTCTCTCCCTATCTTATTCTTTGTCTCTCTCTCTGCCCCTCTCTCTCCCTCTACATCTCTATCTGTCTCTCTCTACCCCTGGTGTCTCACTCTCTCCCTTTCTCTTTCCCTGTCTCCCTCTCTCCTCCTCTCTCTCTCTCTCACTCTCTATCTCCTGCTCTCTCTCTCTCCCTTTCCCTCTCCCTCTCTCACTCCCTCTCTCTTTCTCCCTCTCCCACTATCTCTCTATCTCCCTTTCTGTCTCTTTCTCTTTCTCTCTCTTTCCTTATCACTCACTCCCTCCCTCTCTCTATATATATATTTTCCTCTTTCTCTCTCTCTCTTTCTCTCTCTCCTTCTCTCTCTATTCTCTCGCTCTCGGTCTCTCCCACTCTCTATATATCTCTCTCTCTCTCCCTCTCTCCGACCCTCTCTCTTTCTCTCACTCTCCCTCTCTCTCTTTTCCTCTCTCCCTCTCCCTCTCTCTCTCTTTCATTCTCCCTTCTCTCACTCTCACCCTCCCACCCGCTCTGTCTCTCCCTCGATCTCACACTCTTTTTCTCTCTCTCACGCACTCCCTCTCTCTCACTCTCTCTCCTTCTCCCTCTCTTCCTCTCTCTCCCTCCTTCCTCTCTCTCTGTCTCTTTTCCTCCCTCTCTCTCTCCCTCTCTCTCCCCTCTCCCACTCTCTCTCTCACTCCCTCTCCTTCTCTCTCTTGCCCTATCTATCTTCCAATCTCTCTCTCTCTGCATCTCCACCTCTCTCCTTCACATTCTCTCTCTCTCTCCCTCACCCTCTATTGCTCTCTCTACCCCTTCTCTCTTTCTCTCTCTCCCTCTCTCTCCCTTTCTCTCATCTTCTCTCTCTCTCTCTTACACTCTATCTCCCACTCTATCTCTATCTCTGTCTACCCCTCCCTCTCTCTCTCCTCTCTCTCTCCCTCTCTCTCCCTCTCTGTCTTTATCTCTCTCACTCACTCTCTATCCCACTCTCTCTCTCTATCTCGCTCTCTACCTCTCCCTCTCAATTTCCTACTCCCTCTCTCTACCTTACTCTTTCTCTCTCTCTATCCCTTTTCCTCTCTCTCACTCCTGTACTATCCCTTTCTCTCTCTTTCTCTCTTTCCTCCCTCCCACTCCATCTCTCTCTCCATCCTCTCTCTCTCTCCCTTCCTCTCTCACTCTCTCTCTCCCCTCTCTCTTTCTCTTTCTCTCTCTCCCCCTTTCTCTCGCTTTCTCTCTCTCCCTCTCGCTCTCTAACTCCTGCTCTCTCCCTATCTTATTCTTTGTCTCTCTCTCTGCCTCTCTCTCTCTCCCTATCCATGTCTCTCTCTCTCTACCCCTGCTGTCCCACTCTCTCCCTCTCTCTTTCCCTGTCTCCCTCTCTCTCTCTCTCTCTCTCTCCTTCTCTCCCTTGCTCTTACTCTCTATCTCCCTCTCTCTCTCTCTCTCACTCCCTATCTCCTTCTCTCTCTCTCTCCCTTTCCCTCTCCCTCTCTCACTCCCTCTCTCTCCCTCTCCCTCTATCTCTCTATCTCCATTTCCACCTCTTTCCCTTTCTCTCTCTCTCCTTATCACTCACTCTCTCCCTCTCTCTCTCCTTCTTCCTCTCTTTCACTCCCTTCCTCCTTCTCTCTCTACCTATATATTTTCCACTTTCTCTCCCACCCTCTCTCTCTCTTTCTCTCTCTCTTTCTCTCTCTCTTCTCTCGCTCTCGGTCTCTCCCTCTCTCTATATTTATATCTCTCTCTCTATATATATTTTTTTTCCTCTTTCTCTCCCTCCCTCTCTCTCTCTTTCTTTCTCTCTCTCTTCTCTCGCTCTCGGTCTCTCCCTCTCTCTATATATCTCTCTCTCTCTCCCTCTCTCTCTCTCTCTTTCTCTCTCCCTTTCCCTCTCTCTCTCTCCCTCCCTCTCTCTTTCTCTCTCTCTCTCTTTCACTCTCTCTTCCCTCGCTCTCTCTCTCCTTCCCCACACACACTATGTCTCTCTTCATCCATCTGTCCCTCTCCATGACTCTCTCTTTCTCTCTCCCTCTCTCTCTCTCCCCAATCTCTCCCCTTCTCTCTCTCCCTTTCTCGCCCTCTCTCCTTCTCCCTCTCTTCCTCTCTCTCCCTCCTTCCTCTCTCTCTGTCTCTTTTCCTCCCTCTCTCTCTCCCTCTCTCTCCCCTCTCCCACTCTCTCTCTCACTCCCTCTCCTTCTCTCTCTTGCCCTATCTATCTTCCAATCTCTCTCTCTCTGCATCTCCACCTCTCTCCTTCACATTCTCTCTCTCTCTCCCTCACCCTCTATTGCTCTCTCTACCCCTTCTCTCTTTCTCTCTCTCCCTCTCTCTCCCTTTCTCTCATCTTCTCTCTCTCTCTCTTACACTCTATCTCCCACTCTATCTCTATCTCTGTCTACCCCTCCCTCTCTCTCTCCTCTCTCTCTCCCTCTCTCTCCCTCTCTGTCTTTATCTCTCTCACTCACTCTCTATCCCACTCTCTCTCTCTATCTCGCTCTCTACCTCTCCCTCTCAATTTCCTACTCCCTCTCTCTACCTTACTCTTTCTCTCTCTCTATCCCTTTTCCTCTCTCTCACTCCTGTACTATCCCTTTCTCTCTCTTTCTCTCTTTCCTCCCTCCCACTCCATCTCTCTCTCCATCCTCTCTCTCTCTCCCTTCCTCTCTCACTCTCTCTCTCCCCTCTCTCTTTCTCTTTCTCTCTCTCCCCCTTTCTCTCGCTTTCTCTCTCTCCCTCTCGCTCTCTAACTCCTGCTCTCTCCCTATCTTATTCTTTGTCTCTCTCTCTGCCTCTCTCTCTCTCCCTATCCATGTCTCTCTCTCTCTACCCCTGCTGTCCCACTCTCTCCCTCTCTCTTTCCCTGTCTCCCTCTCTCTCTCTCTCTCTCTCTCCTTCTCTCCCTTGCTCTTACTCTCTATCTCCCTCTCTCTCTCTCTCTCACTCCCTATCTCCTTCTCTCTCTCTCTCCCTTTCCCTCTCCCTCTCTCACTCCCTCTCTCTCCCTCTCCCTCTATCTCTCTATCTCCATTTCCACCTCTTTCCCTTTCTCTCTCTCTCCTTATCACTCACTCTCTCCCTCTCTCTCTCCTTCTTCCTCTCTTTCACTCCCTTCCTCCTTCTCTCTCTACCTATATATTTTCCACTTTCTCTCCCACCCTCTCTCTCTCTTTCTCTCTCTCTTTCTCTCTCTCTTCTCTCGCTCTCGGTCTCTCCCTCTCTCTATATTTATATCTCTCTCTCTATATATATTTTTTTTCCTCTTTCTCTCCCTCCCTCTCTCTCTCTTTCTTTCTCTCTCTCTTCTCTCGCTCTCGGTCTCTCCCTCTCTCTATATATCTCTCTCTCTCTCCCTCTCTCTCTCTCTCTTTCTCTCTCCCTTTCCCTCTCTCTCTCTCCCTCCCTCTCTCTTTCTCTCTCTCTCTCTTTCACTCTCTCTTCCCTCGCTCTCTCTCTCCTTCCCCACACACACTATGTCTCTCTTCATCCATCTGTCCCTCTCCATGACTCTCTCTTTCTCTCTCCCTCTCTCTCTCTCCCCAATCTCTCCCCTTCTCTCTCTCCCTTTCTCGCCCTCTCTCCTTCTCCCTCTCTTCCTCTCTCTCCCTCCTTCCTCTCTCTCTGTCTCTTTTCCTCCCTCTCTCTCTCCCTCTCTCTCCCCTCTCCCACTCTCTCTCTCACTCCCTCTCCTTCTCTCTCTTGCCCTATCTATCTTCCAATCTCTCTCTCTCTGCATCTCCACCTCTCTCCTTCACATTCTCTCTCTCTCTCCCTCACCCTCTATTGCTCTCTCTACCCCTTCTCTCTTTCTCTCTCTCCCTCTCTCTCCCTTTCTCTCATCTTCTCTCTCTCTCTCTTACACTCTATCTCCCACTCTATCTCTATCTCTGTCTACCCCTCCCTCTCTCTCTCCTCTCTCTCTCCCTCTCTCTCCCTCTCTGTCTTTATCTCTCTCACTCACTCTCTATCCCACTCTCTCTCTCTATCTCGCTCTCTACCTCTCCCTCTCAATTTCCTACTCCCTCTCTCTACCTTACTCTTTCTCTCTCTCTATCCCTTTTCCTCTCTCTCACTCCTGTACTATCCCTTTCTCTCTCTTTCTCTCTTTCCTCCCTCCCACTCCATCTCTCTCTCCATCCTCTCTCTCTCTCCCTTCCTCTCTCACTCTCTCTCTCCCCTCTCTCTTTCTCTTTCTCTCTCTCCCCCTTTCTCTCGCTTTCTCTCTCTCCCTCTCGCTCTCTAACTCCTGCTCTCTCCCTATCTTATTCTTTGTCTCTCTCTCTGCCTCTCTCTCTCTCCCTATCCATGTCTCTCTCTCTCTACCCCTGCTGTCCCACTCTCTCCCTCTCTCTTTCCCTGTCTCCCTCTCTCTCTCTCTCTCTCTCTCCTTCTCTCCCTTGCTCTTACTCTCTATCTCCCTCTCTCTCTCTCTCTCACTCCCTATCTCCTTCTCTCTCTCTCTCCCTTTCCCTCTCCCTCTCTCACTCCCTCTCTCTCCCTCTCCCTCTATCTCTCTATCTCCATTTCCACCTCTTTCCCTTTCTCTCTCTCTCCTTATCACTCACTCTCTCCCTCTCTCTCTCCTTCTTCCTCTCTTTCACTCCCTTCCTCCTTCTCTCTCTACCTATATATTTTCCACTTTCTCTCCCACCCTCTCTCTCTCTTTCTCTCTCTCTTTCTCTCTCTCTTCTCTCGCTCTCGGTCTCTCCCTCTCTCTATATTTATATCTCTCTCTCTATATATATTTTTTCCTCTTTCTCTCCCTCCCTCTCTCTCTCTTTCTTTCTCTCTCTCTTCTCTCGCTCTCGGTCTCTCCCTCTCTCTATATATCTCTCTCTCTCTCCCTCTCTCTCTCTCTCTTTCTCTCTCCCTTTCCCTCTCTCTCTCTCCCTCCCTCTCTCTTTCTCTCTCTCTCTCTTTCACTCTCTCTTCCCTCGCTCTCTCTCTCCTTCCCCACACACACTATGTCTCTCTTCATCCATCTGTCCCTCTCCATGACTCTCTCTTTCTCTCTCCCTCTCTCTCTCTCCCCAATCTCTCCCCTTCTCTCTCTCCCTTTCTCGCCCTCTCTCCTTCTCTCTCTCTTACTCTCTATCTCCCGCTCTATCTCTCTCTCTCTCTCTGTCTACCCCTCCCTCTCTCTCTCCCCTCTCTCTCCCTCTGCCTCTCTCTCTCTCTCTCTCAGCCTCTACCCCCCCCCTCTCTCTCTCTCAACTCTCTCCCTACCCTCTATCTCTCTCTCTTGCTTTCCCTCTCTCCTTCTCTTTCTCTCTCTCACTCCCTCTCTCTCTCCCTCTCCCTCTCTTTCTCGCTCTCCCTTTTCCACTCTCTCTCCCTCTCTATTTCTCTTTCTCTCTCTCTTTCTACTTTCCCTCTCTCGCTCTCGATCTCTCTCCCCTCAGCCTCTCTCTCACTCTCTCTCTCTATCTTTTTATCTATCTCTCCCTCTCTCTCTCTCCCTCCCTCTCCCTCTCCCTCTCTCTCTCTCTGCCCCCCTCTCTCTCTCTTTCTCTTTCTCTCTCTCCCTCTTTCTCTCACTTTCTCTATCACCTTCTCTCTCTCTCATTCTCTCCCTGTCTCTCTCTCTCCCTCTCCCTCTTTAACTCCTGCTCTTTCTCTCCTATCTTATTCTTTGTCTTCTCTCTGCCTCTCTCTCTCCCTATCCATCTCTATCTGTCTCTCTCTACCCCTGCTGTCTCACTCTCTCCCTCTCACTTTCCCTGTCTCCCTCTCTCACTCACCCTCTCTCCTTCTCTCTCTCTCTCTCTCACTCTCTATCTCCTGCTCTCTCTCTCTCCCTTTCCCTCTCCCTCTCTCACTCCCTCGCTCTCTCTCACCCTCTCCCACTATCTCTCTATCTCCCTTTCTGTCTCTTTCCCTTTCTCTCTCTCATCTTATCACTCACTCCCTCCCTCTCTATATATATATATTTCCTCTTTCTCTCCCTCCCTCTCTCTCTCTTTCTCGCTCTCTTTCTCTCTCTATTTTCTAGCTCTCGGTCTCTCCCTCTCTCTATATATATATCTCTCTCCCTCCCTCTCTCTCTCTCTTTCTCTCTCCCTTTACCTCTCTCTCTCTCTCTCCGTCCCTCTCTCTTTCTCTCTCTCTCCCTTTCACTCTCTCTTCCCTCGCTCTCTCTCTCCCTCCCCCCACTCTTTATGTCTCTTTTTATCCATCTGTCCCTCTCCATCTCTCTTTTTCTCTATCTCTCTCTCTCTCTCTTCTCTCTCTCTCTGTCTACCCCTCCCTCTCTCTTTCCTCTCTCTCTCCCTCTCTCCCTCAGTCTTCCTATCTCTCACCCTCTCATCCTCTATCTTCCACTCTCTCTCTCTCCTTTCCCTCTCTCTCGCCCACTCACTCTCTCTCCCTCTCTCTCCCTCTCCTTCACACTCTCTTTCCCTCTCTCCCTCTCTCTCCCTCTCTCTCTCCCCCCTACCTCTCTCTCTTGCTCTCGCTCTCTCCCTCTTTCTCTCTCTCCCTCTCTATCTTTTTCCCTCTCTCTCTCTCACTCTCTCTCTTTTTCTCACCATCCCTCCCTCCCACTCCCTCTTTCTCTCACTCTCTCCCTCTCTCCCCCTTCCCCCCTCTCTTTCTCTCTATCTCACACACTCTCACTCCCTCTCTGTCTCCGTCTCTCTCCCTCTCTCACTCTCTATCTCCTGCTCTCTCTCTCCCTTTCCCTCTCTCTTTCCCTTTCTCACACTCCCTCTCTCTCACTCTCTCTCCTCCCTCTCTTTCTCTCCCTCTCTCCCTCTCTCTCCCTCTCTCTCTCCCTCCCTCTCTCTCTCCCTCCCTCTCCCCTTCCCTCTCTCTCTTTCTCTCTCCTTCTCTCTCTCTTTCTCACTCCCTCCCTCCCTCTGCCTTTCCCTTTTTCCCTCTCTCCTCCCTGCCTCTCCCTCTCTCTGTCCCTCTCTCTCTCATCTCTCCCGCTCTCCCTCTTTCTCTCTCTCTCCCTCTCTCTACCTGTCTCTCTCACTCTCTCACTCCCTCTCTCTTCCTCTCTCTCTTTCTCTTTCTCTCTCTCTCTCTCACTCACTCCCACTCGCTCTCCTCCCTCTCTTTCTCTCTCTCTCCCCCTCTCTCTCTTTCTCTCTCTCACCCTCCCTCTTACTTTCTCTCTCTCTCCCTTTCTCTCTCTCTTTCTCTCAATCCCACTCTCTCCCTCTCCCTCTATCTCTCTCCCTCCCTCTCCCTCCCCCTCTCTCTCCCTACCTCTCTCTCTCCCTCTCTTTTTTCACTCTCTCCCGCTACATCTCTTTCACTATCTCTCTCACTCTCTCTCTCTTTTTCTCTCTCTCCCTCTGCCTCTCTCTCTCTCTCTGCCTCTACCCCCCCCCTCTCTCTCTCTCTCCTTCACTCTCCCTCTCTCTCTCCCTCTCTCCTCACTCTCTCTCTTACTCTCAATCTCCAACTCTCTCTCTCTCCCTCTCACTATCTCTACCACTCCCTCTTCCTCTCTCTCTCTTTCACTCTCACTCTCTATCTCACACTTTCTCTCTCTCCCTTTCCCTCTCTCTTTCTCTCAATCCCACTCTCTCCCTCTCCCTCTATCTCTCTCACTCCCTTTTCCTCTCTCCTCTTTCTCTCTCTCTCCCCCTCTCTCTCACACTACCTCTCTCTTTCTCCTTTTCCCTCCCTTTCTCTCTCTCTCCCTCTCTCTCTTTTCCTCTGTCTCCCTCTCCCTCTCTCTCTCTTTCATTCACTCCTCGCTCTCACCCTCCCTCCCGCTCTCTCTCCCTCGATCTCACGCTCTTTTTCTCTCTCTCTTGCACGCCCTCTCTTTCTCTCTCTCTCTCCTTCTCCTTCTCTTTCTCTCTCTCCCTCCTTCCTCTCTCTCTGTCTCTCTTCCTCCCTCTCTCTCTCTCTCTCCCCTCTCCCACTCTCTCTCTCACCCTCTCCTTCTCTCTCTTGCCCTCTCTATCTCTCACTCTCTCTCTCTCTCTGCTTCTCCACCTCTCACCTTCACATTCTCTCTCTCTCTCCCTCTCCCTCTCTCTCTCCCTCTACACCCTCTCTCTTTCTCTCACTCCCTCTCTCTCCCTTTCTCTCTTCCTCTCTCCTTCTCTCTCTCTCTCTCTTACACTCTATCTCCCACTCTATATCTATCTCTGTCTACCCCCTCCCTCTCTCTCTCCCTCTCTCTCCCTCGCTGTCCTCCTCTCTCTCACTCACTCTCTATCACCCACCCTCTCTCTCTCCCTCTCCCTCTATCTCGCTGTCTCCCTCTCCCTCTCTATTTCCTGCTCTCTCTCTCTACCTTACTCTTTCACTCTCTCTCTCTCTCCTTTTTCCTCTCTCTCTCTCCTTCACTATCCATTTCTCTCTCTTTCTCTCTTTCCTCCCTCCCACTCCCTCTCTCTCTCCATCTCCCTCTCTCTCTCTCTCCCTCCCTCTCTCCCTCTTCCTATCTTTCACTCCCTTCCTCCCTCTCTCTCTCTCCCTATATATTTTCCTCTTTCTCTCCCACCCTCTCTCTCTCTTTCTCTCTCTCTTTCTCTCTCTCTTCTCTCGCTCTCGGTCTCTCCCTCTCTCTCTATATATATATATATATCTCTCTATATATATATATATATATTTATTTTTTCCTCTTTGTCTCCCTCCCTCTCTCTCTCTCTCTCTCTTAGCTCGCGGTGGGTCTCTCCCACTCTCTATATATATATCTCTCTCTCCATCTCTCTCTCTTTCTCTCTCCCTTTCCCTCTCTCTCTCTCCCTCCCTCCCTCATTCTCTCTCTCTCACTCACTCTTCCCTCGCTCTCTCTCTCCCTCCCCCCACTCTCTATGTCTCTCTTCATCCATCTGTCACTCTACATGTCTCTTTCTCTCTCCCTCTCTCCCTCTCTCGCCCCCACCCTCTCCCCTTCTCTCTCTCCCTTTCTCGCCCA
>NW_027212132.1:0-46747 GCF_036971445.1 Narcine bancroftii | reverse complement strand
GGAAAAGGAATATTCATATTATTCGGGTAGACATAAAACATACTCAAGGATAGACCTATTCCTGTTATCAGCTCGTATGCAAGATAGAGTAAGAAAAACAGAATATAAAGCTAGAATATTATCGGACCATTCACCCTTGATATTGACAATAGAGTTAGAGGACATCCCTCCAAGAATATATAGATGGAGATTAAACTCCATGCTACTTAAAAGACAGGATTTTAGAGAATTCATTGAAAGACAAATTAAAATGTACTTTGAAATAAATACGGAATCAGTGAAAGATAAGTTTATACTATGGGACGCAATGAAAGCGTTCATTAGAGGGCAAATAATAAGTTATGTAACCAAGATGAAGAAGGACTACAATCAGGAAACAGAGCAGTTGGAAAGGGAAATAGTAAACATAGAAAAAAAATTAGCAATGAAGGAAGATACAACTAAAAGAAGAGAATTGGCAGATAAAAAATAAAACATGAAAAACTACAAACATATAAGGTGGAGAAGAACATAATGAAGACAAAACAGAAATATTATGAACTAGGGGAAAAAATGCACAAAATTCTAGCATGGCAGCTTAAGACAGAACAAGCTAAGAAAATGGTATTGGCATCAAGGAAAAAAGACAAACAAATTACATATAATCCAACGGAGATTAATGAAAACTTTAGAGAATTCTAGGAACAATTATACCAAACTGAAAACGAAGGGAAAGAAGACAAAATAGATGAATTTTTAACTAAAATTGAACTACCAAAATTACAAATAGAGGAACAAAATAAATTAACAGAACCATTTGAAATAGTAGAAATACAAGAGATAATAAAAAAACTACCAAATAATAAAACACCAGGAGAGGATGGATTCCCAATAGAATTCTATAAAACATTTAAAGATTTATTAATTTCTCCCCTCCTGGAAGTAATCAACCAGATTGATAAAACACAAAGCTTACCAGATTCATGCAAAACAGCAATAATTACAGTAATACTAAAGCAAGGGAAAGATCCACTCTCACCAGCGTCATATAGACCAATATCTTTACTTCACACAGATTGTAAGATAATAGGTAAACTATTAGCAAACAGATTTGCAGAGTATGTACCGAAAATGGTAAATCTAGACCAAAGTGGATTTATTAAAAAAAGATGAACAACAGACAATATCTGTAAATTTATTAACTTAATTCATGCAGTAGAAGGGAGTAAAGCGCCAACAGTAGCAGTTGCTTTGGACGCAGAGAAGGCCTTCGACAGAGTAGAATGGAATTATTTATTCAAAGTATTGCAAAAATTCAGTTTACCAGAGAAGTATATTAATTGGATTAAAGCATTATATAAGGGGCCATTGGCGAAAGTGACAGTAAATGGATTTCTAACAAAGCAATTTAATTTAAGCAGATCAACAAGGCAGGGATGCCCACTATCGCCCTTATTGTTCGCGTTAGCTATAGAACCACTAGCAGAAATGATAAGAACAGAAAATAAAGTAAAAGGGATAAAAATAAAAGACAAGGAATATAAAATAAGTTTATTTGCAGATGACGTTATAGTATACTTAACAGAACCAGAATTATCAATAAAAGAATTATATAAGAAATTGAAGGAATATGGAGAAGTGTCGGGTTATAAGATTAACGCAAATAAAAGTGAAGCAATGCCAATGAAGAATGCAGATTTCTCAAAATTTAAGAAGGAATCACCATTCAGATGGCAAATGCAAGCAATAAGATACCTAGGTATACAAATAAATAAAAATCTCGGCCATCTATATAAATTCAATAATTATCCACTATTGAAAAAATTACAGGACGATTTAGAGCTTTGGAAAGATTTACAACTAACACTAATAGGAAGGATAAACTGTATTAAAATGAACATTTTCCCAAGGATATTATACCTATTTCAGGCATTGCCAATACACTTGACAGAGAAATTCTTCAAGGAGTTAAAGAAAATAATAAGGAAATTTTTATGGAAAGGGGGGAAACCGAGGATAGCACGAGATAAATTAACAGAATGGTATAAACAAGGAGGCTTACAACTGCCAAACTTTAAAAATTATTATAGAGCCGCACAATTAAGATACCTATCAGATTTTTATCAAACAAGGGAAAAGCCAGATTGGACTAGATTAGAACTAGATAAAATAGGAGAGAAGATACCCGAACATATATTATATAAATGGGATGAAAAATTGGTACAACGTAAGAGTTCTACAGTATTACATCATCTGCTCAATATTTGGAAGAAGATTCATGTAGAAAGGAATAAAACAAATTACCAATTATCAAAACTAATACTGACGCAAAATCAGTTAATCCCTTTTACAATAGATAACCTTTCCTTTAGAGAATGGGAGAAAAAAGGGATCAAAAGAATAGAAAATTGTTTTTCAGGAAATAAATTTGAACAAATGAAGGATAAATATAATATAACTCAAGATACAGTGTTGGCATATTACCAACTGAAATCCTACTTGAAGGACAAATTGGGAAACAGTCTGAGGTTACCAGAGGGAAGTAACTTTGAATATGTGATTACAGATACAATGATAATCAAAAGATTTATAACAAACATGTATATTAAACTGCAAGAAAAGGAGAATGAGGAAACAAATGGTAAAACTAAACAAAAATGGGAACAAGATCTAAACATAAAGATAAAGAAGGAAATATGGGAGAAGTTATGCTCAGGAACTATGAGAAATACAATAAACACAAGGTTACGTATGATACAATATAACTGGGTACACAGGCCATACATTACACCTCAAAAGTTAAATAAATGGGACCCAACAGTGTCTGACAGATGTTTTCGTTGTAAAAAAGAAATGGGAACAACAATTCATGCAATCTGGACGTGTGAGAAAGTAGAAAAATTTTGGGAAGATCTAAACCAGATATTAAATAAAATTACAGAAAACAATATACCAAAAAACCCAGAGATCTTCCTCCTAGGTAACATAAAAAACAAAGAATTTGGACTTGATTTGGATGGTGCACAAAAAAGATTTGTTAGGATAGCTCTAGCCGTAGCAAAAAAATGTATTATGTCAACCTGGAAATTAAGATAATTTGAAAATACAACAATGGTATATAGAAATGAATAAATGTATTCCATTATAAAAAATAACATATAATTTAAGAAATAATATTGATATATTTGAACAAATATGGGAGCCATACATGAAACACAATAGAGAAAACCTACCGGGGACATCTACCACCTAAAATAACGAAAGGAGAAGGGAATGAAAAGAATTGACTCAGTGGAATTTCTTGTTTATTTTTATTGAATGATAACATTGTTTGATGGGTTTAATGTATCTTAGATTCTGTACTTTAAATGAATAGGGGGGGAGGTACGGAGGGTGGAATGGGAGGAGGGAGGGGGGAGAAAATGACACTGTATATATTTGAAAAGGAAAATGTATGTATCATAGTCAATGTGGTTTATGGTGTGAAAAATAAAAAAATTTAAGAAAAAAGACCAGTGGGGATCCACAGGGCTTGGTTCTGCTGTTAACCAGTGGGTTGTCCAGAGGGCTTGGTGCTGCCATTGACCAGTGGAGGGTCCACAGGGCTTGGTGCTGCTGTTGACCACTGGGAATCCACAGGGCTTGGTCCTGCTATTGACCAGTGGGGATCCACAGGGCTTGGTGCTGCTGTTCACCAGTGGGGTCTCCACGGGGCCTGGTGCTGCTGTTGACCAGTGGGGATCCACAGGGCTTGGTTCTGCCATTGACCAGTTGGGTGTCCACAGGTTTTTGTTGCTGCTGTTGACCAGTGGGGTGTCCACAGAGCTTGGTGCTGCTGGTGACCAGTGGGGATCCTCAGGGCTCTGTGCTGCCATTGACCAGTGGGGATCCACAGGGCTTGGTTCTGCTGTTGACCAGTTGGGGTCCACAGGGCTTGGTGCTGCTGTTTTACCAGTGGGGTGTCCACAAGGCTTGGTGCTGCTGGTGACCTGTGGGGATCCACAGGACTTGGTGCTGCCAGTGATCAGTGGTGTCCACAGGGCCTACTGCTGCTCACCGTTGGACAGTCCCTCTCCCCTCACCTCTATCATTCCCTTTATCCCACTGACACATCTGGTTTTAGATTCTGCAGGGCAAATTCTACCACATTATGATCACTGCCTCCCAAGGGTTCCCCGATCTTCAGCCCCCTCAACTCTCGTTCATTACCCAACACTCCATCCGGAATTGCCATCTCTCTGGTCAGCTCAGCCACAGGTTGTTCTGAGAAGCCATCCTAAAGGCATCTGATCAATTCCTTCCCTTGGGATCCAGCATCAACCTGGTTTTCCCAACCACCCTGCATATTGAAATCCCCCGCGAGGATGTAACCTTGCCCTGACCAGGGAGGGTGTTATCTATCGCCCACCAAATAACAACAGTTTAGTGGCACAGGAAATAAATAGAGATAAGTGAGGCATGTAATAATGATACAGCAGTCGTCATGGGGGATTGGGAAAATCGAGATGGCCGTGCGAGTCTGGAAGAGGACTTCATAGAATGCATCCGCAATAGCTTTCTTGAGCAGCATGTTAAGGAACCCACAAGAGAAAATGCTCTCCTGGATCTAGTGTTGTGCAATGAGATAGGTAGAGTAAACGATGTAATAGTCAAGAGCATCTGGGAAATAGCGATCATCGTAGGATTGAATTTCTCATTCAGATGGAAGGGGAAATAGTTAGATCTAAAACGAATATATTATGCTTCAACAGGGGTGACTCCCATAGGATGAGGGAGGAATTGGGCAGAGTGGACTGGGAGCACAGGCTCATTGATGAAACAGTTGAGGAACAGTGGAAGATTTTCAAAGAAATATTTTGTAATGCTCAACAAAAATAGATTCCGGTCACGAAAAAGGGCAGCAAGGGAGGGAAAAATCAACCGTGGTTAACAAAGGAAATAAAGGAGAGTATAAAATTGAAGGTGCAGGTGTACAAAGCTGCAAAGAGCAGTGGGAAACTGGAAGATTGGGAAAACTTTAAGAGACAACAAGGGGTTACAAAGCGGGTAATAAGAAATGGGAAAAAGGATTATGAAAGTAAATTGGCACAAAATATAAAAACTGAAAGCAAAAAATTTTATAAATATATAAAACGGAAAAGGGTGGCCAGAGTTAACATAGGACCCTTGGAGGATGAGAAAAGAAAACTGGTAGCAAAAAATGAGGAAATGGCCGAGGCATTAAACAAATATTTTGTGTCAGTCTTCACGATGGAAGACACGTCCAGCATGCCCAAATGCGGAGTCAAGGATGTGAATGTTGGGGAGGGCCTTGATAAAATAGTTGTTACAAAGGAAGTAGTGATGGAGAAACTAATGGGACTAAAGCCAGACAAATCACCTGGTCCTGATGATATGCATCCAAGGGTTCTGAAGGAAATGGCTGAAGTTATAGTTGTTGCATTGGTGGTCAGAGACCAAAATTCCTTGGATTCTGGGCAGGTCCCGGCAGACTGGAAGACAGCAAATGTCACGTCACTTTTTAAGAAGGGATGTAGGCTGAAGACTGGAAATTATCAGCCAATTAGCTTGACGTCTGTAGTTGGAAAAATGCTTGAAGCCGTCATTAAAGATGAAATAGTGAAACTTTTGGATCTTAAGGGTTCAATCAGGCAGACGCAGCATGGTTTTAGAAAGGGAAGGACAAACTTGTTAGGATTCTTTGAGGATATAATGGGTGCGGTGGATAGAGGGGAACAGGTTGATGTTGTATATTTGGATTTCCAGGAGCCGCACAAGAGACTTATCAGTAAGTTACAGGAAAGTGGAGTCCAGTGAAGTCTATTGGCCTGGATTGAAAATTGGTTGTCTGACAGGAGGCAGAGAGTCGGGATAAATGGGAGTTTTTCAGGTTGGCAGAGAGTGGTGTGGGGTGCCACAGGGGTCGGTGTTAGGCCCACAACTGTTCATCATTTACATTGATAACTTGGAGGAAGGGACAAAATGTGGTGTAGCCAAGTTTGCGGATGACACCAAATTGAGTGGAAGAGGAAATTGTAATGAGGATGTGGAGAGTCTGCACATAGTTAAGCTGGATGAGTGGGCAAAGGTCTGGCAGATGGAGTACAATGTTAGTAAGTGTGAGGTTATCCACTTTGGCAAGAAAAATAAAAGAGCTGAATATTATTTAAAGGGTGAAAAACTACAGCATGCTGTTGTGCAGAGGGACTTGGGAGGGCTTGTGCATGAATCGCAAAAAGTTAGGTTGCAGGTGCAGCAGGTTATTAAGAAGGCAAATGCAATGTTGGCCTTCATCGCGAGAGGAATTGAATTCAGGAGTAGGGAGGTCATGTTGCAACTGTACAAGGTACTGGTGAGACCGCACCTGGAGTACTGAGTCCAGTTCTGGCCTCCATATTTGAGGAAGGATATACTGGCTTTGGAGACGGTCCAGAGGAGGTTTACTAGGTTGATCCCTGGGATGAAGGGGTTGACTTATGATGAAAGATTAAATCGTCTAGGATTGTATTTGCTCGAGTTCAGAAGAATGAGAGGAGATCTTATAGAAACATATAGGATTATGAAGGGTATGGATAGGATAGATGTAGGAAGGTTTTTTGAGCTGGCCGGGGAAACTAAAAAGAGAGGACACAGTCTCAAGATTCGGGGAATTAGATTTAGGATAGAGATGAGGAAAAATAGTTTTTCCCAGAGAGTAGTGAATGTTTGGAATTCTCTAACCAGGGAAGTGGTTGAGGCTGCCTCATTAAACATATTTAAAATTCGGTTAGATAAATTTTTACATGATAGAGGAATTAGGGGATATGGGGAGAAGGCAGGTAGGTGGAGTTAAGTCATAAATTAGATCAGCCATGATCGTATTAAATGGCGGAGCAGGCTCAATGGGCCATTTTTGGCCTCCTCCTGTTCCTACTTCCTATATTCCTATGTTCCTTTCTGCATTCCTTCTCTATCCCCCTCTGGAGTTTGCACGCCCCATCCTGACCAATGGTTGGAGGCCTGTATATAAATCAAGGGTCTATTTCCCCTTGACGTTTCTTAACTCGACTCACAGGGATTCTACATCTTCTGGTCCAATGTCTCCTCTCTCCCAGGATTGAGTTCCATTTGTAACCAGCAGAACCATCCAGTCCCTCTGCCTCCTGATACACTTGTGTTTCCATGGACATTTAGTTCCCCGCTGCAGTCTTTCAGCCTCGACTCCATGATGGCCACTACGTCATACCTGCCAACTTCCAGACCCACCACAAGGTCACCTCCCTTATTCCCCACACTGCGAGCATTTAAATACAAGGTCTGCAGCTCTGTGTTCACTCCCTTCTCGTGTTTTGTCTCCATAGTAACGTGCCTGCACTTATCTGCTGCTCCATCAATCCCTTCCTACTTTCAACAAGTGAAATACTGGTAGGGGACTCGGAAAGTGAACCACTGGTCGGGGTCAACACGAGTTTTGACGTTAGAAAGCCTGGGAAATACAGGTAGCTGCGAACGCCTGCTTTTAGAAAGACACCACACACACATACTTCACATGGAAAGACTTTCATGGCTTGTTATATAACATAAATAATCAACAGAGCTCTCATGCAAACTCTCCAGAAAATAAGTCCAGGGTAACACAAACTGAAGGATGTAGGTTCTGGCGAAGGAATTTTCACCCTACCACGAAGGAGAAAAAGGAGACATACCCAGCAGACTGGGGCACATGGGGAAGGGAGGTTGGTCATGGGGATCTCCATGGGGTTCGTGGGGAAACGAAGATGGTCATGGGGAAGTCCATGGGGTTCATGGGGGAGGATGGTGTTGGGGACGTCTATAGCAGGTTGGGGAACGTGGGGAAGGGAGGGTGGTCAAGGAGACACCCCCAGCAGGGTGAGGCACATGGAGAAGGGAGGATGGTCAGGGAGACGTCCCCAGCAGGGAAGGGCATGTGGAGAAGGGAGGGTGGTCAGGGAGACGTCCCCAGCAGGGTGGGGCACATGAGGAAGGGAGGGTGGTCAGGGAGACGTCCCCAGCAGGGTGAGGCACATGGGGAAGGGAGGGTGGTCAGGGAGACGTCTCCAGCAGGGTGGGGCACGTGGGGAAGGGAGGGTGGTCAGTGAGACGTACCCAGCAGGTTGGGGCATGTGGGGAAAGGAGGGTGGTTAGGGAGATGTTCCCAGCAGGGTGGGGCATGTGGGGAAAGGAGGGTGGTTAGGGAGACGTTCCCAGCAGGGTGGGCTTGTGGGAAGGGAGGATGGTCAGGGAGACGTCCCCAGCAGGTTGGGGCATGTGGGGAAGGGAGGATGGTCAGGGAGACAACCACAGCAGGGTGGGGCACATGGGGAAGGGAGGGTGCTCAGGGTCCCCAGCAGAGTGGGGCACGTGGGGAAGGGAGGGTGGTCAGGAAGATGTCCCCAGCTGGGAAGGGCATGTGGGGAAGGGAGGATGGTCAGGGAGAGGTCCGCAGCAGGGTGGGGCACGTGGTGAAGGGAGGGTGGTCAGGGAGACGTCCACAGCTGGGTGGGGCACATGGGGAAGGGAGGGTGGTCATGGAGATGTCCCCAGCAGGGTGGGGCATGTGGTGAAGGGAGGGTAGTCAGGGAGATGTCCCCAGCAGGGAAGGGCATGTGGGAAAGGGAGGATGGTCAGGGAGAGGTCCCCAGCAGGGTGGGGCACGTGGTGAAGGGAGGGTGGTCAGGGAGACATCCCCAGCAGGGAAGGGCATGTGGGGAAGGGAGGGTGGTCAGGGAGACATCCTCAGCAGAGTGGGGCTCCTGGGGAAAGAAGGATGGTCAGGGAGATGTCCCCAGCAGGGTGCGGCTCCTGGGGGATAGTTTGTTTCCAGTGGGTGAGACAAGGGGCAGTGTTGGAATGGCTGGAGACAGGTGGGCCTCCAGCCCATCTATTGCAGCAGCTCCCGCCTGCTCCTTGTCAAGGTACCACTGCACTTCCTCCTCACAAGACCGTGCTCAAATCACTCAAGCCCAGAACAGACGGCTGGCTGAGCAGAACCCCAGGCTCAGGCCAGCTCTTGGGGATGCAGTGATGAGGTTCTGCACCAGCTAGCCTGACCACACGGAGAGAGGGAGTGGCACAGAGTTCAGTCTCTCAGGGTTCAGCTGGTTTGATGAAAGGATTCCCCTGGAAGGCTCCCATAATGGCAACGATTGGCATCAGCAGGGATGTTCTGCCAGGTTCATCGTCTGCACTCCGGCCTGGCCACCAAGAGCGTGCCCTGAGACCGCAGCCCCGGTGAGGCCCTGCTGCCTGCTTCAGCCCTGCCTCCGGGCCAAGCCTCACAAGGCTGCTGCACCTGGTTCTGGGCCGGACACTCAAAGTGCACGCAGTGAAATACCTGCAACAGAAGGAGCAGGAGTTAGATTTCAGGTTTCTTCTCAGAGAAGATACACATCACACACAACCCCAGGCCCTTTTACATGGAGCCATGCACTACCTCTACTCATTGGTCACCAATCATTGGGTACAACAACTAGTCAATGGGTACAACCATTACCATTGGTCATTACCAATACACATTGGTCACTATTCATTTGCACAACCACTACTCAGTGACACAACCACTACTCATTGGTCACAACCACTACTCATTGGTCACAACCACTACTCATTGGTCACAACCACTACTCATTGGTCACAACCACTACTCATTGGGCACAACCACTACTCATTGGTCACAACCACTATTCATTGGGCACAACCACTACTCATTGGGCACAACCACTACTCATTGGGCACAACCACTACTCATTGGGCACAACCACTACTCATTGGTCACAACCACTACTCATTGGTCACAACCACTATTCATTGGTCACAACCACAACTCATTGGTCACAACCACTACTCATTGGGCACAACCATTACTCCTGGGTCACAACCATTACTCATGGGTCACAACCACTACTCATGGGTCACAACCACTACTCATTGGTCACAACCACTACTCATTGGTCACAACCACTACTCATTGGGCACAACCACTAGTCATTGGTCACAACCACTACTCATTGGTCACAACCACTACTCATTGGTCACAACCACTACTCATTGGGCACATCCACTACTCATTGGTCACAACCACTACTCATTGGGCACAACCACTACTCATTGGGCACAACCACTACTCATGGGTCACAACCACTACTCATTGGTCACAACCACTACTCATTGGTCACCACCACTACTCATTGGGTACAACCACTACTCATGGGTCACAAACACTACTCATGGGTCACAACCACTACTCATTGAGCACAACCACTACTCATGGGTCACAACCACTACTCATTGGGCACAACCACTACTCATGGGTCACAACCACTACTCATTGGGCACAACCACTACTCATTGGTCACAACCACTACTCATTGGTCACAACCACTACTCATTGGGCACAACCACTACTCATTGGGCACAACCACTACTCATTGGTCACAACCACTACTCATTGGTCACAACCACTACTCATTGGGCACAACCACTACTCATTGGGCACAAACACTACTCATTGGGCACAACCACTACTCATTGGGCACAACCACTACTCATTGGGCACAACCACTACTCATTGGGCACAACCACTACTCATTGGTCACAACCACTACTCATTGGTCACAACCACTACTCATTGGTCACAACCACTACTCATTGGGCACAACCACTACTCATTGGTCACAACCACTACTCATTGGTCACAACCACTACTCATTGGTCACAACCACTACTCATTGGGCACAACCACTACTCATTGGGCACAACCACTACTCATTGGGCACAAACACTACTCATTGGTCACAACCAATACTCATTGGGCACAACCACTACTCATTGGTCACAACCACTACTCATTGGGCACAACCACTACTCATTGGTCACAACCACTGCTCATTGGTCACAACCACTACTCATTGGGCACAACCACTACTCATTGGGCACAACCACTACTCATTGGTCACAACCACTACTCATTGGGCACAACCACTACTCATGGGTCACAACCACTACTCATGGGTCACAAACACTACTCATTGGTCACAACCACTACTCATTGGGCACGAACACTACTCATTGGTCACAACCACTACTCATTGGTCACAACCACTACTCATTGGGCCAAACCACTACTCATTGGTCACAACCACTACTCATTGGTCACAACCACTACTCATTGGGCACAACCACTACTCATGGGTCACAACCACTACTCATGGGTCACAAACACTACTCATTGGTCACAACCACTACTCATTGGGCACGAACACTACTCATTGGTCACAACCACTACTCATTGGTCACAACCACTACTCATTGGGCCAAACCACTACTCATTGGTCACAACCACTACTCATTGGTCACAACCACTACTCATTGGGCACAACCACTACTCATTGGTCACAACCACTACTCATTCGTCACAATCACTACTCATTGGGAACAACCACTACTCATTGGTCACAACCACTACTCATTGGTCACAAACATGACATTGGGCACAACCACTACTCATTGGGCACAACCACTACTCATGGGTCACAACCACTACTCATTGGTCACAACCACTACTCATTGGTCACAACCACTACTCATTGGTCACAACCACTACTCATTGGGCACAACCACTACTCATGGGTCACAAACACTACTCATTGGTCACAACCACTACTCATTGAGCACAAACACTACTCATTGGGCACAACCACTACTCATTGGTCACAACCACTACTCATTGGGCACAACCACTACTCATTGGACACAACCACTACTCATGGGTCACAACCACTACTCATTGGGCACAACCACTACTCATTGGTCACAACCACTACTCATTGGGCACAACCACTACTCATTGGTCACAACCACTACTCATTGGTCACAACCACTACTCATTGGGCACAACCACTACTCATTGGGCACAACCACTATTGATTGGGCACAACCACTACTCATTGGGCACAAACACTACTCATTGGTCACAACCACTTCTCATTGGGCACAACCACTACTCATTGGTCACAACCACTACTCATTGGGCACAACCACTACTCATTGGGCACAACCACTACTCAGTGGTCACAACAGCTACTCATTGGTCACAACCGCTACTCATTTGTCACAACCACTACTCATTGGTCACAACCGCTACTCATTGGGCACAACCACTACTCATGGGTAACAACCACTACACATTGGGCACAACCACTACTCATTGGGCACAACCACTACTCATGGGTAACAACCACTACTCATTGGGCACAACCACTACTCATTGGGCACAACCACTACTCATTGGTCACAACCACTACTCATTGGTCACAACCACTACTCATTGGTCACAACCACTACTCATTGGGCACAACCACTACTCATTGGTCACAACCACTACTCATTGGGCACAACCACTACATATGGGTCACAACCACTACTCATTGGTCACAACCACTACTCATTTGTCACAACCACTACTCATTTGTCACAACCACTACTCATTGGGCACAACCACTACTCATTGGGCACAACCACTACTCATTGGTCACAACCACTACTCATTGGGCACAACCACTACACATTGGGCACAATCACTACACATTGGTAACAACCACTACTTATTGGGCACAACCACTACTCATTGGTCACAACCACTACTCATTGGGAACAACCACTACTCATGAGTAACAACCACTACTCATGGGTAACAACACTACTCATTGGTCACAACCACTACTCATTGGTCACAACCACTACTCATTGGTCACAACCACTACTCATTGGTCACAACCACTACTCATTGGTCACAACCACTACTCATTGGGCACAACCACTACTCATTGGGCACAACCACTACTCATTGGTCACAACCACTACTCATTGGGCACAACCACTACTCATTGGGCACAACCACTACTCATTGGGCACAACCACTACTCATTGGGAACAACCACTACGCATTGGGAACAACCACTACTCATTGGTCACAACCACTACTCATTGGGCACAACCACTACTCATTGGGCACAACCACTACTCATTAGTCACAACCACTACTCATTGGGCACAACCACTACTCATTGGGCACAACCACTACTCATTGGTCACAACCACTACTCATTGGGCACAACCACTCCTCATTGGTCACAACCACTACTCATTGGTCACAACCACTATTCATGGGTCAAAACCACTACTCATGGGTCACAAACACAACTCATGGGTCACAACCACTACTCATGGGTCACAAGCACTACTCAGTGGTCACAAGCACTACTCATTGGTCACAACCGCTACTCATTGGTCACAACCACTACTCATGGGTCACAACCACTACTCATTGGTCACAACCACTACTCATTGGTCACAACCACTACTCATTGGTCACAACCACTACTCATTGGGCACAACCACTACTCATGGGTCACAAACACTACTCATTGGTCACAACCACTACTCATTGAGCACAAACACTACTCATTGGGCACAACCACTAGTCATTGGTCACAACCACTACTCATTGGTCACAACCACTACTCATTGGTCACAACCACTACTCATTGGGCACAACTACTACTCATGGGTCACAACCACTACTCATTGGGCACAACCACTACTCATGGGTCACAAACACTACTCATGGGTCACAACCACTACTCTATGGTCACAACCACTACTCATTGGTCACAACCACTACTCATTGGTCACAACAACGACTCATTGGTCACAACCACGACTCATTGGTCACAACCACGACTCATGGGGCACAACCACTAGTCATTGGTCACAACCACTACTCATTGGTCACAACCACTACTCATTGGTCACAATCACTACTCATTGGGAACAACCACTACTCTTTGGTCACAACCACTACTCATTGGGCACAACCACTACTCATTGGTCACAACCACTACTCATTGGGCACAACCACTACTCATTGGGCACAACCACTACTCAGTGGTCACAACAGCTACTCATTGGTCACAACCGCTACTCATTTGTCACAACCACTACTCATTGGTCACAACCGCTACTCATTGGGCACAACCACTACTCATGGGTAACAACCACTACACATTGGGCACAACCACTACTCATGGGGCACAACCACTACTCATGGGTAACAACCACTACTCATTGGGCACAACCACTACTCATTGGGCACAACCACTACTCATTGGTCACAACCACTAATCATTGGTTACAACCACTACTCATTGGTCACAACCACTACTCATTGGGCACAACCACTACTCATTGGTCACAACCACTACTCATTGGGCACAACCACTACTCATGGGTCACAACCACTACTCATTGGGCAAAACCACTACTCATTGGTCACAACCACTACTCATTTGTCACAACCACTACTCATTTGTCACAACCACTACTCATTGGGCACAACCACTACTCATTGGGCACAACCACTACTCATTGGGCACAACCACTACTCATGGGTCACAACCACTACTCATGGGTCACAACCACTACTCATTGGGCACAACCACTACTCATTGGTCACAACCACTACTCATTGGTCACAACCACTACTCATTGGTCACAACCACTACTCATTGGGCACAACCACTACTCATTGGTCACAACCACTACTCATTGGGCACAACCACTACTCATGGGTCACAACCACTACTCATTGGGCAAAACCACTACTCATTGGTCACAACCACTACTCATTTGTCACAACCACTACTCATTTGTCACAACCACTACTCATTGGGCACAACCACTACTCATTGGGCACAACCACTACTCATTGGTCACAACCACTACTCATTGGGCACAACCACTACACATTGGGCACAATCACTACACATTGGTAACAACCACTACTCATTGGGCACAACCACTACTCATTGGTCACAACCACTACTCATTGGGAACAACCACTACTCATGAGTAACAACCACTACTCATGGGTAACAACACTACTCATTGGTCACAACCACTACTCATTGGTCACAACCACTACTCATTGGTCACAACCACTACTCATTGGTCACAACCACTACTCATTGGTCACAACCACTACTCATTGGGCACAACCACTACTCATTGGGCACAACCACTACTCATTGGTCACAACCACTACTCATTGGGCACAACCACTACTCATTGGGCACAACCACTACTCATTGGGCACAACCACTACTCATTGGGAACAACCACTACTCATTGGGAACAACCACTACTCATTGGTCACAACCACTACTCATTGGGCACAACCACTACTCATTGGGCACAACCACTACTCATTAGTCACAACCACTACTCATTGGGCACAACCACTACTCATTGGGCACAACCACTACTCATTGGTCACAACCACTACTCATTGGGCACAACCACTCCTCATTGGTCACAACCACTACTCATTGGTCACAACCACTATTCATGGGTCAAAACCACTACTCATGGGTCACAAACACTACTCATGGGTCACAACCACTACTCATGGGTCACAAGCACTACTCAGTGGTCACAAGCACTACTCATTGGTCACAACCGCTACTCATTGGTCACAACCACTACTCATTGGTCACAACCACTACTCATTGGGCACAACCACTAGTCATTGGTCACAACCACTACTCATTGGTCACAACCACTACTCATTGGTTCAACCACTACTCATTGGGCACAACCACTACTCATGGGTCACAACCACTACTCATTGGGCACAACCACTACTCATGGGTCACAAACACTACTCATGGGTCACAACCACTACTCATTGGTCACAACCACTACTCATTGGTCACAACCACTACTCATTGGTCACAACAACGACTCATTGGTCACAACCATGACTCATTGGTCACAACCACGACTCATGGGGCACAACCACTAGTCATTGGTCACAACCACTACTCATTGGTCACAACCACTACTCATTGGTCACAATCACTACTCATTGGGAACAACCACTACTCATTGGTCACAAACACTACTCATTGGTCACAAACACTACATTGGGCACAACCACTACTCATTGGGCACAACCACTACTCATGGGTCACAACCACTACTCATTGGTCACAACCACTACTCATTGGTCACAACCACTACTCATTGGGCACAACCACTACTCATGGGTCACAAACACTACTCATTGGTCACAACCACTACTCATTGAGCACAAACACTACTCATTGGGCACAACCACTACTCATTGGTCACAACCACTATTCATTGGGCACAACCACTACTCATTGGGCACAACCACTACTCATGGGTCACAACCACTACTCATTGGGCACAACCACTACTCATTGGTCACAACCACTACTCATTGGGCACAACCGCTACTCATTGGTCACAACCACTACTCATTGGTCACAACCACTACTCATTGGGCACAACCACTACTCATTGGTCACAACAGCTACTCATTGGTCACAACCACTACTCATTTGTCACAACCACTACTCATTGGTCACAACCGCTACTCATTGGGCACAACCACTACTCATGGGTAACAACCACTACACATTGGGCACAACCACTACTCATTGGGCACAACCACTACTCATGGGTAACAACCACTACTCATTGGGCACAACCACTACTCATTGGGCACAACCACTACTCATTGGTCACAACCACTACTCATTGGTCACAACCACTACTCATTGGTCACAACCACTACTCATTGGGCACAACCACTACTCATTGGTCACAACCACTACTCATTGGGCACAACCACTACTCATGGGTCACAACCACTACTCATTGGGCAAAACCACTACTCATTGGTCACAACCACTACTCATTTGTCACAACCACTACTCATTTGTCACAACCACTACTCATTGGGCACAACCACTACTCATTGGGCACAACCACTACTCATTGGTCACAACCACTTCTCATTGGGCACAACCACTACTCATTGGTCACAACCACTACTCATTGGGCACATCCACTACTCATTGGTCACAACCACTACTCATTGGGCACAACCACTACTCATTGGGCACAACCACTACTCATGGGTCACAACCACTACTCATTGGTCACAACCACTACTCATTGGTCACCACCACTACTCATTGGGTACAACCACTACTCATGGGTCACAAACACTACTCATGGGTCACAACCACTACTCATTGAGCACAACCACTACTCATGGGTCACAACCACTACTCATTGGGCACAACCACTACTCATGGGTCACAACCACTACTCATTGGGCACAACCACTACTCATTGGTCACAACCACTACTCATTGGTCACAACCACTACTCATTGGGCACAACCACTACTCATTGGGCACAACCACTACTCATTGGTCACAACCACTACTCATTGGTCACAACCACTACTCATTGGGCACAACCACTACTCATTGGGCACAAACACTACTCATTGGGCACAACCACTACTCATTGGGCACAACCACTACTCATTGGGCACAACCACTACTCATTGGGCACAACCACTACTCATTGGTCACAACCACTACTCATTGGTCACAACCACTACTCATTGGTCACAACCACTACTCATTGGGCACAACCACTACTCATTGGTCACAACCACTACTCATTGGTCACAACCACTACTCATTGGTCACAACCACTACTCATTGGGCACAACCACTACTCATTGGGCACAACCACTACTCATTGGGCACAAACACTACTCATTGGTCACAACCAATACTCATTGGGCACAACCACTACTCATTGGTCACAACCACTACTCATTGGGCACAACCACTACTCATTGGTCACAACCACTGCTCATTGGTCACAACCACTACTCATTGGGCACAACCACTACTCATTGGGCACAACCACTACTCATTGGTCACAACCACTACTCATTGGGCACAACCACTACTCATGGGTCACAACCACTACTCATGGGTCACAAACACTACTCATTGGTCACAACCACTACTCATTGGGCACGAACACTACTCATTGGTCACAACCACTACTCATTGGTCACAACCACTACTCATTGGGCCAAACCACTACTCATTGGTCACAACCACTACTCATTGGTCACAACCACTACTCATTGGGCACAACCACTACTCATGGGTCACAACCACTACTCATGGGTCACAAACACTACTCATTGGTCACAACCACTACTCATTGGGCACGAACACTACTCATTGGTCACAACCACTACTCATTGGTCACAACCACTACTCATTGGGCCAAACCACTACTCATTGGTCACAACCACTACTCATTGGTCACAACCACTACTCATTGGGCACAACCACTACTCATTGGTCACAACCACTACTCATTCGTCACAATCACTACTCATTGGGAACAACCACTACTCATTGGTCACAACCACTACTCATTGGTCACAAACACGACATTGGGCACAACCACTACTCATTGGGCACAACCACTACTCATGGGTCACAACCACTACTCATTGGTCACAACCACTACTCATTGGTCACAACCACTACTCATTGGTCACAACCACTACTCATTGGGCACAACCACTACTCATGGGTCACAAACACTACTCATTGGTCACAACCACTACTCATTGAGCACAAACACTACTCATTGGGCACAACCACTACTCATTGGTCACAACCACTACTCATTGGGCACAACCACTACTCATTGGGCACAACCACTACTCATGGGTCACAACCACTACTCATTGGGCACAACCACTACTCATTGGTCACAACCACTACTCATTGGGCACAACCACTACTCATTGGTCACAACCACTACTCATTGGTCACAACCACTACTCATTGGGCACAACCACTACTCATTGGGCACAACCACTATTGATTGGGCACAACCACTACTCATTGGGCACAAACACTACTCATTGGTCACAACCACTTCTCATTGGGCACAACCACTACTCATTGGTCACAACCACTACTCATTGGGCACAACCACTACTCATTGGGCACAACCACTACTCAGTGGTCACAACAGCTACTCATTGGTCACAACCGCTACTCATTTGTCACAACCACTACTCATTGGTCACAACCGCTACTCATTGGGCACAACCACTACTCATGGGTAACAACCACTACACATTGGGCACAACCACTACTCATTGGGCACAACCACTACTCATGGGTAACAACCACTACTCATTGGGCACAACCACTACTCATTGGGCACAACCACTACTCATTGGTCACAACCACTACTCATTGGTCACAACCACTACTCATTGGTCACAACCACTACTCATTGGGCACAACCACTACTCATTGGTCACAACCACTACTCATTGGGCACAACCACTACATATGGGTCACAACCACTACTCATTGGTCACAACCACTACTCATTTGTCACAACCACTACTCATTTGTCACAACCACTACTCATTGGGCACAACCACTACTCATTGGGCACAACCACTACTCATTGGTCACAACCACTACTCATTGGGCACAACCACTACACATTGGGCACAATCACTACACATTGGTAACAACCACTACTTATTGGGCACAACCACTACTCATTGGTCACAACCACTACTCATTGGGAACAACCACTACTCATGAGTAACAACCACTACTCATGGGTAACAACACTACTCATTGGTCACAACCACTACTCATTGGTCACAACCACTACTCATTGGTCACAACCACTACTCATTGGTCACAACCACTACTCATTGGTCACAACCACTACTCATTGGGCACAACCACTACTCATTGGGCACAACCACTACTCATTGGTCACAACCACTACTCATTGGGCACAACCACTACTCATTGGGCACAACCACTACTCATTGGGCACAACCACTACTCATTGGGAACAACCACTACGCATTGGGAACAACCACTACTCATTGGTCACAACCACTACTCATTGGGCACAACCACTACTCATTGGGCACAACCACTACTCATTAGTCACAACCACTACTCATTGGGCACAACCACTACTCATTGGGCACAACCACTACTCATTGGTCACAACCACTACTCATTGGGCACAACCACTCCTCATTGGTCACAACCACTACTCATTGGTCACAACCACTATTCATGGGTCAAAACCACTACTCATGGGTCACAAACACTACTCATGGGTCACAACCACTACTCATGGGTCACAAGCACTACTCAGTGGTCACAAGCACTACTCATTGGTCACAACCGCTACTCATTGGTCACAACCACTACTCATGGGTCACAACCACTACTCATTGGTCACAACCACTACTCATTGGTCACAACCACTACTCATTGGTCACAACCACTACTCATTGGGCACAACCACTACTCATGGGTCACAAACACTACTCATTGGTCACAACCACTACTCATTGAGCACAAACACTACTCATTGGGCACAACCACTAGTCATTGGTCACAACCACTACTCATTGGTCACAACCACTACTCATTGGTCACAACCACTACTCATTGGGCACAACTACTACTCATGGGTCACAACCACTACTCATTGGGCACAACCACTACTCATGGGTCACAAACACTACTCATGGGTCACAACCACTACTCTATGGTCACAACCACTACTCATTGGTCACAACCACTACTCATTGGTCACAACAACGACTCATTGGTCACAACCACGACTCATTGGTCACAACCACGACTCATGGGGCACAACCACTAGTCATTGGTCACAACCACTACTCATTGGTCACAACCACTACTCATTGGTCACAATCACTACTCATTGGGAACAACCACTACTCTTTGGTCACAACCACTACTCATTGGGCACAACCACTACTCATTGGTCACAACCACTACTCATTGGGCACAACCACTACTCATTGGGCACAACCACTACTCAGTGGTCACAACAGCTACTCATTGGTCACAACCGCTACTCATTTGTCACAACCACTACTCATTGGTCACAACCGCTACTCATTGGGCACAACCACTACTCATGGGTAACAACCACTACACATTGGGCACAACCACTACTCATGGGGCACAACCACTACTCATGGGTAACAACCACTACTCATTGGGCACAACCACTACTCATTGGGCACAACCACTACTCATTGGTCACAACCACTACTCATTGGTCACAACCACTACTCATTGGTCACAACCACTACTCATTGGGCACAACCACTACTCATTGGTCACAACCACTACTCATTGGGCACAACCACTACTCATGGGTCACAACCACTACTCATTGGGCAAAACCACTACTCATTGGTCACAACCACTACTCATTTGTCACAACCACTACTCATTTGTCACAACCACTACTCATTGGGCACAACCACTACTCATTGGGCACAACCACTACTCATTGGTCACAACCACTACTCATTGGGCACAACCACTACACATTGGGCACAATCACTACACATTGGTAACAACCACTACTCATTGGGCACAACCACTACTCATTGGTCACAACCACTACTCATTGGGAACAACCACTACTCATGAGTAACAACCACTACTCATGGGTAACAACACTACTCATTGGTCACAACCACTACTCATTGGTCACAACCACTACTCATTGGTCACAACCACTACTCATTGGTCACAACCACTACTCATTGGTCACAACCACTACTCATTGGGCACAACCACTACTCATTGGGCACAACCACTACTCATTGGTCACAACCACTACTCATTGGGCACAACCACTACTCATTGGGCACAACCACTACTCATTGGGCACAACCACTACTCATTGGGAACAACCACTACTCATTGGGAACAACCACTACTCATTGGTCACAACCACTACTCATTGGGCACAACCACTACTCATTGGGCACAACCACTACTCATTAGTCACAACCACTACTCATTGGGCACAACCACTACTCATTGGGCACAACCACTACTCATTGGTCACAACCACTACTCATTGGGCACAACCACTCCTCATTGGTCACAACCACTACTCATTGGTCACAACCACTATTCATGGGTCAAAACCACTACTCATGGGTCACAAACACTACTCATGGGTCACAACCACTACTCATGGGTCACAAGCACTACTCAGTGGTCACAAGCACTACTCATTGGTCACAACCGCTACTCATTGGTCACAACCACTACTCATTGGTCACAACCACTACTCATTGGGCACAACCACTAGTCATTGGTCACAACCACTACTCATTGGTCACAACCACTACTCATTGGTTCAACCACTACTCATTGGGCACAACCACTACTCATGGGTCACAACCACTACTCATTGGGCACAACCACTACTCATGGGTCACAAACACTACTCATGGGTCACAACCACTACTCATTGGTCACAACCACTACTCATTGGTCACAACCACTACTCATTGGTCACAACAACGACTCATTGGTCACAACCATGACTCATTGGTCACAACCACGACTCATGGGGCACAACCACTAGTCATTGGTCACAACCACTACTCATTGGTCACAACCACTACTCATTGGTCACAATCACTACTCATTGGGAACAACCACTACTCATTGGTCACAAACACTACTCATTGGTCACAAACACTACATTGGGCACAACCACTACTCATTGGGCACAACCACTACTCATGGGTCACAACCACTACTCATTGGTCACAACCACTACTCATTGGTCACAACCACTACTCATTGGGCACAACCACTACTCATGGGTCACAAACACTACTCATTGGTCACAACCACTACTCATTGAGCACAAACACTACTCATTGGGCACAACCACTACTCATTGGTCACAACCACTATTCATTGGGCACAACCACTACTCATTGGGCACAACCACTACTCATGGGTCACAACCACTACTCATTGGGCACAACCACTACTCATTGGTCACAACCACTACTCATTGGGCACAACCACTACTCATTGGTCACAACCACTACTCATTGGTCACAACCACTACTCATTGGGCACAACCACTACTCATTGGTCACAACAGCTACTCATTGGTCACAACCACTACTCATTTGTCACAACCACTACTCATTGGTCACAACCGCTACTCATTGGGCACAACCACTACTCATGGGTAACAACCACTACACATTGGGCACAACCACTACTCATTGGGCACAACCACTACTCATGGGTAACAACCACTACTCATTGGGCACAACCACTACTCATTGGGCACAACCACTACTCATTGGTCACAACCACTACTCATTGGTCACAACCACTACTCATTGGTCACAACCACTACTCATTGGGCACAACCACTACTCATTGGTCACAACCACTACTCATTGGGCACAACCACTACTCATGGGTCACAACCACTACTCATTGGGCAAAACCACTACTCATTGGTCACAACCACTACTCATTTGTCACAACCACTACTCATTTGTCACAACCACTACTCATTGGGCACAACCACTACTCATTGGGCACAACCACTACTCATTGGTCACAACCACTTCTCATTGGGCACAACCACTACTCATTGGGCACAATCACTACACATTGGTAACAACCACTACTCATTGGGCACAACCACTACTCATTGGAAACAACCACTACTCATTGGGAACAACCACTAATCATGAGTAACAACCACTACTCATGGGTAACAACACTACTCATGGGTCACAACGACTACTCATTGGTCACAACCACTACTCATTGGTCACAACCACTACTCATTGGTCACAACCACTACTCATTGGGCACAACCACTACTCATTGGGCACAACCACTACTCATTGGTCACAACCACTACTCATTGGGCACAACCACTACTCATTGGGCACAACCACTACTCATTGGGAACAACCACTACTCATTGGGAACAACCACTACTCATTGGTCACAACCACTACTCATTGGGCACAACCACTACTCATTGGGCACAACCACTACTCATTGGTCACAACCACTACTCATTGGGCACAACCACTACTCATTGGGCACAACCACTACTCATTGGTCACAACCACTACTCATTGGGCACAACCACTCCTCATTGGTCACAACCACTACTCATTGGTCACAACCACTATTCATGGGTCAAAACCACTACTCATGGGTCACAAACACTACTCATGGGTCACAACCACTACTCATGGGTCACAAGCACTACTCAGTGGTCACAAGCACTACTCATTGGTCACAACCACTACTCATTGGTCACAACCACTACTCATTGGTCACAACCACTACTCATTGGGCACAACCACTAGTCATTGGTCACAACCACTACTCATTGGTCACAACCACTACTCATTGGTCACAACCACTACTCATTGGACACAACCACTACTCATGGGTCACAACCACTACTCATTGGGCACAACCACTACTCATTGGTCACAAACACTACTCATTGGTCACGACCACTACTCATTGAGCACAAACACTACTCATTGGGCACAACCACTACTCATTGGTGACAACCACTACTCATTGGTCACAACCACTACTCATTGGGCACAACCACTACTCATGGGTCACAACCACTACTCATTGGGCACAACCACTACTCATTGGTCACAACCACTACTCATTGGGCACAACCACTACTCAATGGTCACAACCACTACTCATTGGTCACAACCACTACTCATTGGGCACAACCACTACTCATTGGTCACAACCGCTACTCATTGGGCACAACCGCTACTCATTGGGCACAACCGCTACTCATTGGTCACAACCGCTACTCATTGGTCACAACCGCTACTCATTGGTAACAACCACTACTCATTGGGCACAACCACTACTCATTGGTCACAACCACTACTCATTGGTCACAACCACTACTCATTGGTCACAACCACTACTCATTGGTCACAACCACCACTCATTGGTCACAACCACTACTCATTGGTCACAACCACTACTCATTGGGCACAACCACTACTCATTGGTCACAACCACTACTCATTGGTCACAACCACTACTCATTGGGCACAACCACTACTCATTGGGCACAAACACTACTCATTGGTCACAACCACTACTCATTGGGCAAAACCACTACTCATTGATCACAACCACTACTCATTGGGCACAACCACTACTCAATGGGCACAACCACTACTCATTGGTCACAACCGCTACTCATTGGTCACAACCGCTACTCATTGGTCACAACCACTACTCATTGGTCACAACCATTACTCATTGGGCACAACCACTACTCATGGGTAACAACCACTACTCATTGGGCACAACCACTACTCATTGGGCACAACCACTACTCATGGGTAACAACCACTACTCATTGGGCACAACCACTACTCATTGGGCACAACCACTACTCATTGGTCACAACCACTACTCATTGGTCACAACCACTACTCATTGGTCACAACCACTACTCATTGGGCACAACCACTACTCATTGGGCACAACCACTACTCATTGGTCACAACCACTATTCATTGGTCACAACCACTACTCATTGGGCACAACCACTACTCATTGGGCACAACCACTACTCATTGGGCACAACCACTACTCATTGGGCACAACCACTACACATTGGGCACAACAACTACTCATTGGGCACAACCACTAGTCATTGGTCACAACCACTACTCATTGGGCACAACCACTACTCATTGGTCACAACCACTACTCTTGGGTAACAACCACTACTCATGGGTAACAACACTACTCATTGGTCACAACCACTACTCATTGGTCACAACCACTACTCATTGGTCACAACCACTACTCATTGGGCACAACCACTACTCATTGGGCACAACCACTACTCATTGGGCACAACCACTACTCATTGGGCACAACAACTACTCATTGGGCACAACCACTAGTCAGTGGTCACAACCACTACTCATTGGGCACAACCACTACTCATTGGTCACAACCTCTACTCATGGGTAACAACCACTACTCATGGGTAACAACACTACTCATTGGTCACAACCACTACTCATTGGTCACAACCACTACTCATTGGGCACAACCACTACTCATTGGTCACAACCACTACTCATGGGTAACAACCACTACTCATGGGTAACAACACTACTCATTGGTCACAACCACTACTCATTGGGCACAACCACTACTCATTGGGCACAACCACTACTCATTGGGCACAACCACTACTCATTGGGCACAACAACTACTCATTGGGCACAACAACTACTCATTGGTCAGAACCACTACTCATTGGGCACAACCACTACTCATTGGTCACAACCACTACTCATGGGTAACAACACTACTCATTGGTCACAACCACTACTCATTGGTCACAACCACTACTCATTGGTCACAACCACTACTCATTGGTCACAACCACTACTCATTGGGCACAACCACTACTCATCGGGCACAACCACTACTCATTGGTCACAACCACTACTCATTGGGCACAACCACTACTCATTGGGCACAACCACTACTCATTGGGAACAACCACTACTCATTGGGAACAACCACTACTCATTGGTCACAACCACTACTCATTGGGCTCAACCACCACTCATTAGTTACAACCACTACTCATTGGTCTCAACCACTACTCATTGGTCACAACCACTACTCATTGGTCACAACCACTACTCATGTGTAACAAACACTACTCATTGGTCACAACCACTACTCATTGGGCACAACCACTTCTCATTGGGCACAAACACTACTCATTGGTCACAACCACTACTCATTGGTCACAACCACTTCTCATTGGGCACAACCACTACTCATTGGTCACAACCACTACTCATTGGGCACAACCACTACTCATTGGTCACAACCACTACTCATTGGGCACAACCACTACTCATTGGTCACAACCACTACTCATTGGGCACAACCACTACTCATTGGTCACAACCACTACTCATGGGTCACAACCACTACTCATTGGTCACAACCACTACTCATTGGGCACAACCACTACTCATGGGTCACAACCACTACTCATTGGGCACAACCACTACTCATTGGTCACAACCACTACACATTGGGCACAACCACTACTCATTGGTCACAATCACTACTCATTGGTCACAACCACTACTCATTGGGCACAACCACTACTCATTGGGCACAACCACCACTCATTGGGCACAACCACTACTCATTGGGCACAAACACTACTCATTGGTCACAACCGCTACTCATTGGGCACAACCGCTACTCATTGGTCACAACCGCTACTCATTGGGCACAACCACTACTCATTGGTCACAACCACTACTCATTGGGCACAACCACTACTCATTGGGCACAACCACTACTCATTGGGAACAACCACTACTCATTGGGAACAACCACTACTCATTGGTCACAACCACTACTCATTGGGCTCAACCACCACTCATTAGTTACAACCACTACTCATTGGTCTCAACCACTACTCATTGGTCACAACCACTACTCATTGGTCACAACCACTACTCATTGGTCACAACCACTACTCATTGGTCACAACCACTACTCATGTGTAACAAACACTACTCATTGGTCACAACCACTACTCATTGGTCACAACCACTACTCATTGGGCACAACCACTACTCATTGGGCACAAACACTACTCATTGGTCACAACCACTACTCATTGGTCACAACCACTACACATTGGGCACAACCACTACTCATTGGTCACAACCACTACTCATTGGGCACAACCACTACTCATTGGGCACAACCACTACTCATTTGTCACAACCACTACTCATGGGTCACAAACACTACTCATTGGTCACGACCACTACTCATTGAGCACAACCACTACTCATTGGGCACAACCACTACTCATTGGTCACAACCACTACTCATTGGTCACAACCACTACTCATTGGGCACAACCACTACTCATGGGTCACAACCACTACTCATTGGGCACAACCACTACTCATTGGTCAAAACCACTACTCATTGGGCACAACCACTACTCATTGGGCACAACCACTACTCATTGGTCACAACCACTACTCATTGGTCACAACCACTACTCATTGGGCACAACCACTACTCATTGGGCACAACCACTACTCATTGGGCACAACCACTACTCATTGGGCACAAACACTACTCATTGGTCACAACCACTACTCATTGGGCACAACCGCTACTCATTGGTCACAACCGCTACTCATTGGGCACAACCGCTACTCATTGGTCACAACCGCTACTCATTGGTCACAACCGCTACTCATTGGTCACAACCGCTACTCATTGGGCACAACCGCTACTCATTGGTCACAACCGCTACTCATTGGTCACAACCACTACTCATTGGGCACAACCACTACTCATTGGTCACAACCACTACTCATTGGTCACAACCACTACTCATTGGTCACAACCACTACTCATTGGTCACAACCACTACTCATTGGGCACAACCACTACTCATTGGTCACAACCACTACTCATTGGTCACAACCACTACTCATTGGGCACAAACACTACTCATTGGTCACAACCACTACTCATTGGGCAAAACCACTACTCATTGATCACAACCACTACTCATTGGGCACAACCACTACTCATTGGGCACAACCGCTACTCATTGGTCACAACCGCTACTCATTGGTCACAACCGCTACTCATTGGGCACAACCACTACTCATTGGTCACAACCACTACTCATGGGCACAACCACTACTCATGGGTAACAACCACTACTCATTGGGCACAACCACTACTCGTTGGGCACAAGCACTACTCATGGGTAACAACCACTACTCATTGGGCACAACCACTACTCATTGGGCACAACCACTACTCATTGGTCACAACCACTACTCATTGGTCACAACCACTACTCATTGGGCACAACCACTACTCATTGGGCACAACCACTACTCATGGGTCACAACCACTACTCATGGGTCACAACCACTACTCATGGGTCACAACCACTACTCATTGGGCACAACCACTACTCATTGGGCACAAACACTACTCATTGGTCACAACCACTACTCATTGGTCACAACCACTACTCATTGGGCACAACCACTACTCATTGGTCACAACCACTACTCATTGGTCACAACCACTACTCATTGGGCACAACCACTACTCATTGGTCACAACCACTACTCATTGGGCATTGGTCGCCCAATTGGTCGCACAAAAATCAGTACTCAATGTCCACAAATGAAGAAATGTGAACAAACCTACTGTTTAATACAGAGAATTTATAAAGTGAACAAGACAGATTCCTTAAATGAGGCACTGATTGAGGTTGTTATTGAGGACTCTGATGGGGGAGGGGGAGCAGCTGTTCCTGAACATGGGGGGTGTGAGTCTTGTGGCACCGATATCTCTTTCCTGATGGCAGCAATAAGAACAGAGCATGTGCTGTGTGGTATGGATCCTTGACAATCGCTGCTACTCTCCCTCGGCAGCGTTCGCCGTAGATGTTGACGATGGCGGGGAGGGTTTTGCCTGTGATATCTTGGGCTATGTCCACTACCTTTTGCAGGACTCTATGCTCATGGGTATTGGTGCCCCCATACCAGACCATGATGCAGCCGGTCAGCACAGGCAGAGGAAACACCCCCCCCCCACCACCTCTCCCACCCAGGGAAAATTAGGCACGTCATCAGTTCCTGAGACAAGGGACTGTGGACTGGTTTGCAGATCCATGAAAGGGGGGACACAGGTCGATAAGGAGAGGAAGAAGGGGCTTTTCATGCTGGGAGATGGGGTAGGTGGGCAGACTCTGCATCTGGTGGGGTCGTGGACATGTTTCACTGACTGGCAAAGAACCCAGAGTGGGAAGATGTAGGACATCGATGGATCTGACTTCCAGAGGAGGTAGGGTGGGGGTGATGGGTCGGGGTGAGAGAGTGGGGGTTATGGATGAGGGATGGGGTGGGGCTGAGCCTTGGGTGGGGTTGAAGGTGAGGGTGAAGGTATGGGGTGGGAATGGGGGTGATGGGTGAGTGAGGCAGTGAGGGTGAGGGTGGGAGTGGGGGTGATCAATGAGGGTGGAGTTGGGGGAGTGCAGGTGAAGGTGAGGCTGGGGTGGGTTTGATGAGGGTGAAGGTATGGGGTGGGAAAGATGTGGGGGTGAGAGTGGGGGTGATGGGTGAGGCTGTGGGTGAGGGTGAGGATGAGGAAGGGGATCTGTTCTGGGACCCCCTGCTCTTTGTGAGGTTTATAATGACCTGGGTGAAGAGGTGGATGGATGAGTCAGGAAGTTTGGGGATGACATGAAGGTTGGAGGAGTTGTGGATGGAGCTGAAGGTTGTCAAACGTTACAAGAGGATTTCGACAGGATGCAGAGTTGGGCAGAAAAGTGGAAGATGGAGATCAATCCGGATCAGTGTGAGGTGATGCATTTTGGACGGACAAACCAGGAGGATGAGGACAGGGTTAATGGTCAGTTACTGAAGGGTGTGGATGAACAGAGAGACCTTGGGGTCCAAATCCAAACATCCCTCAAGGTCACCGTACAGGTTGATAGGATAGTTAAGATGTTCTATAGGACGCTGGGCTTCATTAATAGGGGGATTGAGTTCAGGAATAGAAAGGACATGGTACAACTCTACAAATCTCTGGTGAGTCCACACTTAGAAAATTGTGTTCACCTCATTACAGGAAGGATGTGGAAGCTGTGGAGAGGGGGAAGAGGGGATTTCCCAGGATGTTGCCTGAAATGGGAAACAGGTCTTATGAGGCCAGGTGAGCAGAGCTGGGACTTTTCTCTCTAGAGTGTAGAAGGATGAGAGGAGACTTGATGGAGGTCATCAAGGTTCTGAGAGGCATAGACAGGGTAGACAGCCAGCACCTGTTTCCCAGAGCAGGATCAGCAAACACAGGAGGATGCGTGTACAAAGTGAAGGGAGGGAGGTTTAGGGGAGACGTCAGGGGGATGTTCTTTGCATAGAGAGATGTGGGGGCCTGGAATATGTCACCGGGATGGAGTAGAGGTTGTAACATTGGAGGCATTTAAGAGACTTTAAGGGACTTGGATGGAAGGAGAATCGAGGGTTCCGGGGCTGGGAGGGGTTAGTATTTTTTTAAGGTATATATAGGTCGGCGCAAGATTGAGGGCCGAAGGTCATGTGCTGTAGGGTTCATGTGAGTGGAAGGGGGTTTCAGGGAGATCTGATGGTGTTCACACAGAGTGGTTGCTTCCTGGAACTCACTGCCATGAAGAAGGATCGAGGAGGAAAACGCTGATGGACACAGACCTTGTGTAGACAAAGGGATTAGTGGGGAATGGGCAAAAGGGCAGGCATGGATGTGGTGGGCCGAAGGGCCCGGTTCTGTGATGCACAACCATGACTCTCTCTTCAACTCCACTTCTTTGATTGCACACCTCGTTCCCCAATACTGCCGTGGACCTTCCATTCACGGTACCTGACCTATCCGCATCAGTCCTGTCAAACTGTGCTGACATGTATGTAACCTGGCAAATAGACCAGTCCAGCCTGCGTGTCCAAACCAAAATGAACTGTTGCTGGCATCTGCCTCATCTCCCCACATCTTCACATGTGTGTATAGAAGCCTCCTGCACACATCATTTCCACCAATACCACCCCTGGTTGCCCGTTCCAGACACCTTCCAACCACCTGCCCCGCACATCTCCCTTAAACGTTTCACCACGCATATATGTCCTCTCGTTTACGACGCTTTCACCGCCTGGAACTCCTTTATCAGGGCTTCCCTTCAGCCTCTGATGCTCCAGAGAAAACAACCCCAGTTTATTCAATGTCTCCCCATAATCAATATAACACAAGGTTGGGGAGTCACGGACAAGAGGGCACAAGTTCAGGATTGAAGGCCTCATTTAGAACAGGGATGCAGAGCGATTTCTTTACCCAGCGATCGGTGAACATCTGGAGTTTTCTGCCACGGGCGGCTGCAGAAGCCAGGTAGTTGGGTGTATTTAAGGCAGAGACTGACAGAGATCTGAACAGTCAGGGTATCAGAGGTTATGGGGAGAAGGCAGGGAGTGGGGCTGGGTGGGGGAATGCACCAGCTCATGATGGAATGGTAGAGGTGAGTGGACAGATTGAATGGCCTACTTCTGCTCCTATATCTTCGAGTCTGTGTGGGTTTGCTCCGACCCTTGAGAAACTATGGGATTCGTCGGGGAATTGGTGCACATGAGGGCCATGGGCTAGTGTCCCTGTGCTATACATGTGAATGGCCACTCCAATCCTGGCCACTCCAATCCAGGCCACTCCAATCCAGGGCACCCAATCCAAATCCAGGCCATCCAATTCAAATCCAGGCCACCCAATCCAAATCCAAGTTACCCCAATCCAGGCCACCCCAATCCAGTCCACCCAATCCAAATCCAGGCCATCCAATTCAAATCCAGGCCACCCAATCCAAATCCAGGCTACCCCAATCCAGGTCACTCCAATCCAGGCCACCCAATCCAAATCCAGGCCACCCAATCCAAATCCAGGCTACCCCAATCCAGGTCACTCCAATCCAGGCCACCCAATCCAAATCCAGGCCACCCAATCCAAATCCAGGCCACCCAATCCAAATCCAGGCCACCCAATCCAAATCCAGGCCTCCCCAATCCAGGTCACTCCAATCCAGGCCACCCAATCCAAATCCAGGCCACCCAATCCAAATCCAGGCCACCCAATCCAAATCCAGGCCACCCAATCCAAATCCAGGCCACCCAAATCCAGGCCACACCAATCCAGGCCACATCAATCCAGGCCACCCCAATCCAGGGCATTCCAATCCAGGCCACATGCTGGTGAGTTTCTGCACCTCCTCCAGTCCAATCACATCCATCCAATGGTGTGGCCGCCACAACCATAACCCCCCCCCACCCCCAAAAAGGGGAAGAATCACATCGAGCATCAGCTCGAGCAGACAGTCGGGCACGAGTAACTGCAGGGATGTTGGTGGAAGTCAGACACGGTGTAAGCAGATCCCACACACCGCTGGCACCAGTAACCCCGCACCTCATTGGCTGTGTTGTGTGTGCCCACAATCCTGATGAAGACTATCGGCTGCTGTGCGATGAGAATCGTCTGCCAGGACCTGTGTGAAGACAGGGTGACACTGTTTCAAGGCAAGGCTCTCACTGTGGCATTTTTCAAGCCTGCAGTTACATGAAAACAAGCCCTTTTGTCCAAGTCTTGATCAACCGAGCCACATTTGCCCGCATTCGCCAGGATCCCTCTTAACCTTCCCCGCTGGTCTAAGGGACTCTCAGATGTTAAAATTGCCCCCGTTCTACCCCTTCCTGCACCAGCTCATTCCACTGTGTGGACAAGGTGCCCCTCAGTTCCACTTCAAATGTTTCCCCTCTCACCTTAAATCGTTAAACGGCAGCCCAGTTGGCGTAGTGGTTCGCATAACACTGTTACAGTGCCAGCGATTGGGACCGGGTCCTGAATCCCATAAAGAGTTGGTACGTTCTCCTCATGTCTGTGTGGGTTTCCCCTGGGGACTCACATTTCCTCCCACCGTTCAAAACGTTCTGGGGCTGTAGGTTAATTGGGCCTGTGGTGCGTCCAAATGTCTAGTATAAATCAATGCTGTCCTTAAACCCATACAACACTACAGCACAGAAACAGGCCCTTCGGCCCTTCTAGTCTGTGCCAAACCATATTTTTGTTGCCTTGCCCCGTAATCTTCATTAACCTTCCCGCAGCCCACTGCCCCACCAGTCTCGGTGTCATCCCCAAACTCACGAACCATCCTAACCACAATGTCATACCGAGGACAAGCAGCACTGATCCCTGCAACATACCACTGGTCACAGGCCTCCAATCTGAGGGACAACCCCACAATCCCATCCTCTGTCAACCACCACCAACCCAACACATTCAATGTTCCAGCACTGTTCTGGCCCTTCAGCCCACAATGTTGTGCTAACATTTGTAAACCTACTTCACAACAATCCAATTTTTCCCCACCTCCCTACCTTGTAACCTTCTATATTTTCCTTCCATCCACGTCCATGTCTAAGGGTCTCTTAAATGTCCCCAATGTTCCAGCCTCCACCACCACCCCTGGCGAGGCATTCCAGGCCCCCACATCTCTCTGTGTAAAGAACTTACCCCCAATGTCTCCCCTAAACTTCCCTCCCTTCACTTTGTACACACGTCCTCTGGTGTTTGCTGATCCTACCCTGGGAAACAGGCACTGGCTGACCACCCTATCTCTGCCTCTCAGAACCTTGTTGACCTCCATCAAGTCTCCTCTCATCCTTCTATGCTCCAGAGAGAAAAGTCCCAGCTCTGCTAACCTGGCCTCATAAGACTTGTTTCCCAATCCTGAGAAATCCCCTCTGCCCCCTCTCCACAGCTTCCACATCCTTCCTGTAATGAGGTGACCAAAACTGAACACAATCCTCTAAGTGGGGTCTCACCAGAGATTTCAAGAGTTGTACCATGACCACTCTACTCCTGAACTCAATCCTCCATTAATGAATCCCAACATCCCATAGACCTTCTTAACTACCCTATCATCCTGTGCGGTGACCTTGAGGGAGCTGTATATTTTGACCCCAAGTCCTCTCTGTTCCTCCAAACTGTTAAGAATCCAGCTATTAACCCTGTCCTCAGCCTTCAAATTAGATTTTCCAAATGCATCACCTCACACTGATCCGGATTGAATTCCATCTGCCACTTTTCTGCCCAACTCTGCATCCTGTCGAAATCCTCTTATAACCTTCGACAACCTTCAGCTCCATCCACAACTCCTCCAGCCTTCATGTCATCCCCAAACTTCCTGACTCATCCGTCCACCTCTTCACCCAGGTCATTATAAACATCACAAAGAGCAGGGGGTCCCAGAACAGATCCAGCCTTATCCTACAGAATTAGCCCTTCCCCAAATAAACACTTCCCCATTTTGTCTACTCCATGCTCGTCCACAAGAGAAGTAGGCCATTCAGCCCATCTAGTCTGATCCACCATTCCATCATGAGCTGGTCCATTCTCCCACCCAGCTCCATTCCCTGGCCTTCTCCCCATAACCTCTGACACCCTGACTATTCAGATCCCCGTCAATCTCTGTCTTAAATACACTGAATGTCCCAGCTTCTGCAGCCACCCCTTGGGAACAAACGCCAGACGTTCTCCACTCGCTGGGTAAAGAAATTCCTCCACATCTGTTCTAAATGAGCCCTTCAATCCTGAAGTTGTGCCCTCTTGTCCTGGACTCCCCGTCCATGGAAAGCACCTTTCCCACATCTACTCTGCCCAGGTCTTTCAAAACTCAAAATGCTTCTTTGGTGCCACCCCCCGCCCCTCCATTCTTCTGAACTCCAAGGATTCCAGTCCAAGACTCATCAGTCTCCATGTCCTAATTTAATCCCTTCATTCCAGAAATCATTCATGTGAATCTTCTCTGAAGCCCCTCCAATGTCAGCTGATCCTTTCTTAAATAAGGAGCTCAAAACTGTCCCCCGTCCTCCAAGTGAGGCTTCACCAGTGCCTTCTAAAGCCTCCACACCCCATCCCTGCCCCTGCCCCTCAAGATAATGATGTCAACATCGCATTCACCTTCTTCACCACTGACCCAACCTGGAGGTTCACCTTTAGGGTTCCCTGCACAAGGATCCCAGTCCCTTTCCTCCTCCGAATTTGGAATGATCTCTCCACCCACAGAATAGCCGGCCCGTTTATTCCTTCATCCCAAGTGCGTGACCGTTCATTTTCCAACACTGTGATTCCTTTCCCACTTCTCTGCCCGTCCTCCGAATCTGTCCGTCTCTCTGCGACCTCTGTTTCCTCTTCACCCCCTGCCCCTCCACCCACCTCCGTACCACCAGCAGTTATGTCTAGGACTGGACAGGAGTGAAAGGCCAAACCTGAATCACCTCATACACGTTTCAGTGCTGTTCTGCCCAGATACAACCGAACCCCATGACAAGTTCCCGCTGTTTTGTTTTGCATTTCATTTCATTCCAGACCAGGTGTGACCCACCCCTCACCGTGGTGTAGAACCATCTGTTTCTGAACTGTTACCAAACCACAGACAAACAAAAATTCATCACAAGTTGCAAAGAATGGCAAGATGCACATACTTGCAAGTGACCTTAGTGTGATCGGCCACCGTCCGCCAGTGCTGCTGGTCGTTGGAGACTTCGACGTAGAAGCTGTAACTGCGGTCATCACAGTCCCAGAGCAGCAACCTGGAGGAGAGAGACCCACGGTACAGGAGCTGGGGCAGGCGGCCGAGTGTCGGGAAGGAGGCATGCAGGCGGCGGAGTGTCGGGAAGGAGGCATGCAGGCGGCCGAGTGTTGGGAAGGAGGCATGCAGGCGGCCGAGTGTCGGGAAGGAGGCATGCAGGCGGCCGAGTGTCGGGAAGGAGGCATGCAGGCGGCCGAGTGTCGGGAAGGAGGCATGCAGGCGGCCGAGTGTCGGGAAGGAGGCATGCAGGCGGCCGAGTGTCGGGAAGGAGGCATGCAGGCGGCTGAGTGTCGGGAAGGAGGCATGCAGGCGGCTGAGTGTCGGGAAGGAGGCATGCAGCAGCACAGCCCAAGGCCAGACAAAAGCATGGAACAGCCCTTTGGCCCACCATGATGTGCTGACTGAGATAAACAAGCTCCACAAAAATCTAACCCTTCCCGCCTCAATCCCTTAACCATCTATTGTTCTTTGAGCCTTCATCACCGCCCCTTGGGCAATGGGTTCGATCCACTGTGTAAAAACCTTCCCACTATCACCGCCACCCAACAATGCGTTCGATCCACCGTGTAAAAACGTCCCCATCATCACCGCCACCTGGCAATGCATTCGATTCGCCATGTAAAAATGTCCTCGTTATCACTGCCCCCCGGCAATGCGTTCAATCCACCGTGTAAAAACAACCCTGTTATCTCCACCCCCTGGCAATGCGTTCTATCCACCGTGTAAAAACATCCCCGTTAACAACACACCCTGGCAATCTCGATCCACTGTGTAAAAAGGTCCCCGTTATCACCACCCCCCCCCAGACAATGCGTTCAGTCCACCATGTAAAAACGTCCCCGTTAACAACACACCCCGGCAATGCGTTCAATCCACCATGTAAAAACATCCCCATCATCAACCCCTAGCAATGCGTTTGATTAACCGTGTAAAAACGTCCCCGTTAACAACACACCCCGGCAATGCATTCGATCCACTATGTAAAAACAACCGTGTTATCTCCACCCCCTGGCAATGCGTTCTATCCACCGCGTAAAAACGTCCCTGTTAACAACACACCCGACAATGCGTTCGATCCACCGTGTAAAAACGACTCCGTTATCTCCACCCCCCGGCAATGCGATTAAGCCACCGTGTAAAAATGTCCCAATCATCACAGCCCCACGGCAATGTGTTCCCATGTAAAAACGTCCCTGTTAACAACACACCCCGGCAATGCGTTCGATACACCGTGTAAAAACGACCCTGTTATCTCCACCCCCCCGGGCAATGCGTTCGATCCACCGTGTAAAAACGTCCCTGTTAACAACACACCCCAGCAATGCATTCGATCCACCGTGTAAAAATGACCCATCATCACCGCCACCCGGCAATACATTCAATTCGCCATGTAAAAATGTCCTCGTTATCACTGCTCCCTGGGAATGCGTTCAATCCACCGTGTAAAAACATCCCCATATCCACCCCCCGGCAATGCGTTCGATCCACCGTGTAAAAACGTTCCCGTCATCTCCCCTAAACTTTCCCCTCTCCTTAAACACCCCTGGAATTTGTTAACATCACCCTCACTCCTGCATGTACACACATACACACACACGTATGCACACACGCATGTATACACATGCACACACACTTATGTACACACATGCGCACACACATGCATGTACACTCATACACACACGTGCACACACACAAGTACACACACTCACACATGTCCACATATACACGCTCGTGCACATACACACATATGAACACACACACATGTACACACATGCACATGCACAACCATATATGGATATACACGGACAGACATACATACACATACATGCACACATAGATATCCACACACATACACTTGAACATACATACATGCTTGCACACAGACATGGACATGCAAATATGTGCATGCACACGAGCAACACACACACCCTCATGCACACATTCACACAAACACAAGCACACACATGAACACGCATGAAAATACACACAGTCACACATGCATGTATTCACACACACAGCACACACACTTACACAGCAGACACACACATATATATGCAAACATGTGCAATCACATGCAGACACACATGTAAGCATATATGTACCTTTTCCGTCATACACACACACACACACACAGGACTGTGGAGCGGCACCATTACCTCATGGAACTGATGACGAAGGGCTGTGCAAGCTGGATCACAATGGCTCCACTTCCCAGCTGATGACAAGTGTATCCAGAATCCCAGTCATAGTTCTTGGTGTCCCCATTCAGGAGAGCATTCCGACTGCGACTGACCCCTTCTATCACCGTGGCACTAGCACCGACTGTCGCCACGTTTTCTGTGGGAACTAACACATCACGCGCGTTACAAGCGGAGTGAGTGTAGATGGCAGACATCAGTGTTGGAGAAGCCCAAGGCTCAGATTATCTGGAACATGCCACATATTGGACATCACAGCTGGGCGGGCCAGGACTTCCCTCCGTTGAGCTGCAGACCGGAAAGTACCTGGGCTCCAGGGCAAAGTGGGAGAAAGGTGACAGTAACTAGACCACAGATCAATACAGCGCAGGGACAGGACTTGTGGCCCGCAAACCAAACCTCTGCTCACTGCATCTGGCAGACAGTCCTTGGTCTCCTCCATATTCAGGGTCTGTCCAAACACTAACTATCTTTCTTTCTTTGGCTTGGCTTCACGGATGAAGATTTATGGAGGGGTAATGTCCACGTCAGCTGCAGGCTCGTTGGTGACTGACAAGTCTGATGCGGGACAGGCAGGCACGGTTGCAGCGGTTGCGAGGGAAAATTGGTGGGTTGGGGTTGGGTGTTGGGTTTTTCCTACTTCCAGTAAAACCCCGTAATTCATGCAACTGGCAAAAAAAATCAAGGAAAACAAATTCTAAAAATTAAAATAAAATGTAATAAAATAATAAGTAAAAATAGGAAGTTTAAAATTGTAAACGTTCTCTGAAGTAACACATCAATGTTTGGTGAAGATGGGAGCAAACATCCAGCGAATGGAGGCCTTGGTCGGGCTTTGCTCCGAGCAGCTGTTTGAATAAAGTTGTGTTGCTCGGGATGAAGAGCTGGTTGATGCCGCTCGCCGTTGGGGTGACTCTCTTAAAGTGTCTCTTGATCCCTGCTTAGTAAAAGTCGCCCCGGTCAGAGGCTTTATCTGTAAATTTGGTTGGGGGGGGGGGGGAGGAATTATCTAGAATGTCATTGTTCATCTTTCATTGGCTCCATGGAGGAGGAGGAACCTGCAGATGCAGCAACAGTTAAATGTCTTTAAGGAAAGGGACTGAAAATGCTTTAAGATTTATATATTGAAAGGTGGTGCCCTAAGAGATTAGGGATAGCCAACATGGCCTTGTATGTGGTAGGTCATGTTTTGTGAGGAGTTCACCAGGAAATTTGATGAAGAAAAGGCCATGGATGTTGTCCACATGGGCTTTAGTGAGGCCTTGGACAAGGTCCCCCATGGGAGGTTAGTCAGGAAGGGTCAGACACTGGGGATTCACGGTGAAGTAGTGACTGGATTCGACAATGGCTGGACAGGAGAAGCCAGAGAGTAGTGGTGGATGATGCTTCTCAATCTGGAGGCCTGTGACTAGTGGGGCCTCAGGAATCGGTGCTGGGACCCTTGTTGTTTGTTGTCTATATCAATGATCTGGATGATAATGTGGTAAATTGGATCAGAAGTTCGCAGATGACACTAAGATTGGAGGCGTTGTGGACAGTGAGGAAGATTTTCAAACCTTGCAGAGGATCTGGACCAACTGCAAAAATGGACTGAAAAATGGCCGATGGAGTTTAATGCAGACAAGTGTTGCATTTTGGAAGGACAAACCAAGAAAGGATGTACATGGAAAATGGTCGGGCACTGAGGAGTGGGGTCGGACAATGAGGAGTGGGATAGAACAGAGGGATCTAGGAATACAGATACAGAATTCCCTGAAAGTGGCATCACAGGTGGACAGGGTTGTAAAGAGAGTTTTTGGCACATTGGCCTTCATAAATCAAAGTATTGAGTACAGGAGCTGGGATGGTGAGGTTGTATAAAACATTGATGACACCAATTTGGAGAATTGTGATGAGTTCTGGTCACCGAACGACAGGAAAGATCTCAATAGTCTAAGGTTTAGGAAACAAAAATCAGGCAGGGATGAAGAATTAGAAGGAGCCAGGAAGGTCCTTAAGAAGAAATTTAAGGCAGCTAGAAGGGGGCATGGAAAGACCATGCTTTTGTCATGTACATGCAGAACAAGAGCGAGGGCAGGGCCACTTGGGGATAAAGGAGGGATGTTCCTGGAGCCAGAGGAGCGGGGGGAGATCTTTGATGAATATTTTGCTTCAGTATCACTCAGGTGAGAGACCTTGGTGATTGTGAGGTCAGCATAGAACAAGCTAATATTGAGGTTAACAAACAGGCAGAGTTTAGATAGATACGTCCCCGGGACCAGACGGGGTTTACCTCAAGCTCCCCTGGGAAGCGACAGAAGAAATAGCTGGGGCAGTCGTGATGATCCTTGTGACCTCCCTGGCCACAGGAGTGGCACCAGAGGATTGGAGAATGGCCATTGTGTCCCCGTATTCACGAAGGGTAAGAGGTCAAATCTTGGGAATTCTAGATGGGTGAGTCTGACGTCAGTGGGGTGGAAACTAATGGGGAGGATTCTTAAGGACAGGGTCTATGAGCATTTGGAGTCCAGTCTACTCAGGGATAGTCAGCAGGGCTTTGTGAAGGGAAGGTCGAACCTCACGAGCCTGAATGGGTTTTTTGAGGAGGTGACAGGAAATTGATGAGGGTGGATTTGGTGAGGGTCGGTTTGACAAGGTCTCCTTGGTCAGAAAGTCATGAGGCTTGGGATTCATGGAACCTTGGCCATGTGGATTTGGAATTGGCTTGCCTGCAGAAAGCAGAGAGTATTGGTAGAAGGAACATATTCTGCCTGGAGGTCGGTGACTCATGGAGTTCCACAGGGATTCGTTGTAGGGCGCCTGCTCTTTGTAAATGACCTGGATAAAATGGTGGAGAAGCGGGTCAGTAAGTTGACAGATGATGCATGTGGGAGGTGTTGTGGATCGCACAGAAGGTTGTCAGGAGGGCAAACGAAGGTAAGTACATGTTAAAGGCAGGGTTTTTTTTTTTACCATGCAGAGGACAGAGGGATCTTGGAGTGCAGGATTGCTCAAGGTTTCTGCCCTAGTTTATAGAGTGGGGTGGGGGAGATTTACGAGCATGCCGCCGGGACACAGGGGCCTGCACTACAGGGAGAGGTTGAGCTGGGGCTTTGTTCCGTGGAGCGCAGAAGGACGAGGGGCATCAGAAAATCACGAGGGGAACAGGTCGGGTGGACATGGAGAGTCCTTTCCCAGACCAGGGGAATCGGTCACCAGAGGACATGGGTTCAAGGTGAGGGGGGAGGTTGATGGGGGGTAGATTTAGCAGGAATCTGAGGGGAAATTATTTTTTACACAGAGGGTGGTAGGTGTGTGGAAGGAGCTGCCAGGGGAGGGGGATGAGGCAGGGATAATTGAAATGTTTGGGGCATTGAAGAGACTTCGAGACACATACATGGATGGAAGAAAAATAGAGGTTTATAGGGTAGAGAGGGTTTAGTATTATTTTTAAGGAATATATGGGTTGGCTCAACATCGATGGCTGAAGGGCCTGGACTGAGGGGTAATGTTCTATGTTTTACGTTTAAGAAAAAATTGGACAAATAAATGGATAGGATACGTTTAGAGGGATGGGGCAGGTGGGATGAGTGTGGGTGGGACATTGGATGGATCTGTGGACAGGATGGGTTTAGAGGGATGGGGCAGGTGGGACCAGTGGACAGGTAGGGGCCAGCCTCAACACACAAGGCAAGCTCACATTTAGATCACATAGGATCTGAAGGGAGGCAGGGATTGACACGGTTGGGGACAGCTTCAACAAACAGGCAAGGTCAAATCCGGCTCTCATCCAGATCACTTTGGATCTGAAGGGGAACAGGGTTGGGCACAGTAGGGCCAGCCTCAAAACATAAGGCAAACTCACATCTGGATCACATCGGCTCTGAAGGTGGGCAGGGTTGGACAGAGTAGGAAAGCTCACAACTGGATCACATCAGATCTGAAGTGCGGGAGGAATGGACGTGGTAGGGGCCAGCCTCAACACACAAGGCAAGCTCACATCTGGATCACATAGGCCACAGCAGTAGCTGTCCTCAACACAGAGGGCGTTCACATCTGGATCACATCAGCTCTGAAGTGGGGCAGGGATGGATATGGTGGGGGCCAGCCTCAACACACAAGGCAAGCTCACATCTGGATCACATCGGCTCTGAAGGGAGGCAGGGATGGATACGGTAGGGGCCAACCTCAACACACAAGGCAAGCTCACATCTGCATCACATCAGATCTGAAGGGGGGCATAGGTGGACACGGTATGGTCCAGCCTCAACACAGAAGGGAATCTCTCATCTGGATCACATCGGATCTGAAGGGAGGCAGTGATTGACACAGCAGGGTCCAGCTTCAACACACAAGGGAATCTCACATCTGGATCACATCGGATCTGAAGGAAGGCATAGGTGGACACGGTATGGTCCAGCCTCAACATACAAGGCAAGCTCACAACTGGATCACATCTGATCTGAAGGGGGGCAATGATGGACACAGCAGGGTCCAGCTTCAACATACAAGGCAAGCTCACAACTGGATCACATCGGATCTGAAGGGGGGCAGTGATGGACACGGTGGGGGACAGCCTCAACACACAAGGGAATCTCACAACTGGATCACATCGGATCTGAAGGGGCTGAACAGTTTGTGGTAACCGACGGAAGTAAAAGTGAGTGCCATCTTACCCAGCATCCCTGACTCCAGCAGGAAAGTCTTGCTGCTGTACATGCACTCGAAAGAGACCAAGTGGAAAACCTTGTTCACGGTGTTGTGTGTCCCAACGATGCGAATGTATCTGCAAAGACATCAGCGGAGGATCAGTTTCTGTCAGGCAGTGGACTAACATCATAAAACAGCTTCGTGTTTTATTCCCTGAAGCAGAGATGATGGGTGATTTGATAGAGGCATACAAAATGGGATAGGTATGGTGGGGTTGTGTTCAGGCACTCCCATCCTAAACGAAAAAATAGTTTCGAAAAAATGGGGTCTTTGTGGGGACTAACACAGGGCTGTCGGGTCAGAGTGAGGCAGTGGGATCAGTGTGGGGACCGACACGAGGCTGTGGGGACTGACACGGGGCTGTCGGGACAGAGTGGGGCAGTGGGATCAGTGTGGGGACCAACATGGGGCTGTCTGGAGACACTGAACATCATAGCCCAGCCAAAATTCAAAGTACGGTCCAGATTCTTGCATCGTAAGTTTGAAAAATCGTAAGTTGGGCACTACCTTTATAGATAAATGCAAACAGGCTCTTCTTCCAACGGTAGGTGAGTTATAAACCAGAGTGAAGGGTGAAAGGGGAAGATGAGGGGGACCTTCTTCACACAGAGAGGGGAGGGGGTTGGGAATGAGCTGCCAGCTGAAGTGGTAACATTTAAGAAGAATTTGGACAGGTCCATGGATGGGAGTGGCAGGGAGGGGTAAGGACTGGTTGTAGATCAATGGGACCAGGCAGTGAAATAATTTGGCACAGACTGGAAGGGCTGAAGGGTTGTTTCTGTGGATCTATAAGATGGGGGAGGATGACCAGGGCTGTATCTGAATTTCATAGAACCCTACAGCACAGGTCAGGCCTTTCAGCCCTCGATGTTGTGCCAACCCATTTATTCCTTTAAAAAAGTACTAAACGCTCCCTGTCCCGTAACCCTCTATTTTCCTTCCATCCATGTGTCTGAGTCTCTTAAATGCCCCCCAATGTTCCAGCCTCCACCACCATCCCTGGTGAGGCACTCCAGACCCCCACAACTCTCTGTGTAAAGGATTTACCCCTGACCTCTCCCTTAAACTTCCCTCCCTTCGCTTTGTACACACATCCCTTGGTGTTTGCTGATCCTGGCCTGGGAAACAGGCGCTGGCCTGTCTATGCCTCTCAAAATCTCGTCGACCTCGATCAAGTCTCCTCTCATCCTTCTACGCTCCAGAGAGAAAAGTCCCAGCTCTGTTAACCTGGCCTCATAAGAATCTTCTCTGCCCCCTCTCCACAGCTTCCACATCCTTCCTGCAATGAGGTGACCAGAACTGAACACAATCCTCGAAGTGGGGTTTCACCAGAGATTTGTAGTTTTTTTGCATCATTACAGGAAAAAATGAATAAAACATTAATCAAAGATCCATAGCCAAAAAAATACTTTTATATTTTTCTTCCCATCCCCTCTCCCACCCAAAAGAAAAGGAAAGAGAAACACCAACCATTTCATATATAATAATATTAGCATCGACAATCATCAATTGTTATTAAAATTACTAATTAAGAGGAATGGATAAGATAGAGGAGGTGGACAGAAAATTATCCAAAAAATCCAGAGATGGATTCCAAATCCTATAAAAAATTTTCATCTCAATTCCTTAAACTATCAGTATTATTTTCCAAAGGTTTACAATTTCTCATCTCATTCTACCATCTACTTAAGAACACTTCTCTCCGTGATATCACTGTACACTTCACAGTTGCTACTGCAAGACTTGAAAAATTTTCTTGGTATTTGTCCAATTTCAATTTTATATCCTTTTCATAAAATCTCAAAATCAAAATATTCTTGGATCCTTTATCTTCATAATTTGCCCTCATAATAAACTCAGTTCATTCCAAAACCTTCCCACTTTTTCACAAGACCACACTGAATGCAAAAAAGTCCCCATTTCTTTCACACATCGAAAACACTGATTGGAATAGTTAGGATTAAGTCCATTTAACTTATGTGGAGTAAAATACAATTGGTGAAAATTATATTGAACCATTTGACATTTACTGTATTCATAACACTTTCACGTCATAATTTGGACCAAATCTCCTCCTGAATTTATATATTTAAATCTTTCTCCCATTGGATATTAATCTTTTTTCTTTACAGTTTCTTGTCATTTTATATACATATTAGTAATACATTTCTTAAGAACAAATGTATCTTATTATATCTTCAAATTGACTTTGTTGAGGGAGTCTCCAACCTGCTCCCAGTCTCTTTTTCAAATACACTTTTAATTGATAATATCCAAAAATTGTATCATTATATATATTGTATTTATCTTTTAATTGATCAGTAGTTAAGAAAAGTTGCTCTTGTGTCTTGGTGTGAGCCTGCAGGCACCTCAGATTGAAGAGACTGCCATCCGTGCGGTACCGGGGCAGACGATGCCGCTTTAGTTGCCCATTCAGAGCCAGTTCTTCAGCGCTTGACGCCCTGTTTTGTGGAAACTACCAAAATGTTTGGCCTGGAAGTCAGCCTGAAGAAAACTGAGGTCCTCCATCAGCCAGCTCCCCACCATGACTACCAGCCCCCCCACATCTCCATCGGGCACACAAAACTCAAAACGGTCAACCAGTTTACCTATCTCGGCTGCACCATTTCATCGGATGCAAGGATCGACAACAAGATAGACAACACACTCGCCAAGGCAAATAGCGCCTTTGGAAGACTACACAAAAGAGTCTGGAAAAACAACCAACTGAAAAACCTCACAAAGATTAGTGTATACAGAGCCGTTGTCATACCCACACTCCTGTTCGGCTCTGAATCATGGATCCTCTACCGGCATCACCAACGGCTCCTAGAACGCTTCCACCAGCGTTGTCGACGCTCCATCCTCAACATTCATTGGAATGACTTCATCTCCAACATCGAAGTCCTCGAGATGGCAGAGGCCAACAGCATCGAATCCACGCTGCTGAAGATCCAACTGCGCTGGGTAGGTTGCGTCTCCAGAATGGAGGACCATCGCCTTCCCAAGATCGTGTTCTATGGCGACCTCTCCACTGGCCACCGTGACAGAGGTGCACCAAAGAAGAGGTACAAGGACTGCCTAAAGAAATCTCTTGGTGCCTGCCCCATTGACCAGTGGGCTGATATCACCTCAAACCGTGCATCTTGGCGCCTCACAGTTCAGCGGGCAGCAACCTCCTTTTTTTTTAAATTTTTTATTTTTCATACCATAAATCACATTAGCCATGATATACACGTTTTCTTTTTCACACATATACAGTGACTTTTTCTCCCCCCCCTCCCTCCTCCCAAGCCACCCCCCCACCCCACGCTCTCATCCATTTTAGGTATACAATCTAGGTTGCATTAAGCTAGTCAGACAATGTTGTCATTCAACAAAAATACACCAGAAATTCTACTGAGTCCATTCTTTTCTTTCCTTCTCCTTCCATCAACTTAGGTAATGTTTGTCCCCGGTAGGTTTTCGCTATTGTATTTAATGTAAGGCTCCCATACTTGTTCGAATATTTCAATATTATTTCTTAAACTGTATGTTATTTTTTCTAATGGAATACATTTATTCATTTCTATATACCATTGTTGTATTTTCAGATTATCTTCCAATTTCCAGGTTGACATAATACATTTTTTTGCTACAGCTAGGGCTATCTTAACAAATCATTTTTGTGCATCCTCCAGATCAATTCCAAATTCTTTGTTTTTTATGTTGCTTAGGAGAAAGATCTCTGGGTTCTTTGGTATATTGTTTTCTGTTATTTTATTTAATATCTGATTGAGATCATCCCAAAATTTTTCTACTCTCTCACATGTCCAGATTGCATGAAT